>NC_056725.1:1757324764-1757419764 GCF_019279795.1 Protopterus annectens
GAAGTGCTTATGCCCTGTATTCTTTATGCTGAGGAACATCTGTGGATGCTCCAGTTATTGCATAAGCCTAGTCAGGTACATACTGAATGAGGCATTTGACTCAATGACTGGGTTGATGAGAGCCAAGTACAATGGAACAATGACATTCTTGAATCTAGATGCCATACCCTTCCTTATAATTTACGTAACATAGAATCATTTTCTTGCTACCATAGCCACATAATGGCTATAAGCCAGATTACTGTCTACATGCTTTTTCAAATCCCTGACCATTGGGTCTACTGTTAGGGATGAATTATCAATGCGGTGATTTTGAGGAGTAGCCATCTTATCAAAGGATACTATTATGCATCTCTTGGCATTGAGTTTTACACCATTGATCTGGCACCAGTTGTTTGGCTGCATCAGGCCTTCCTTGCGGGTATTTGTGTGTTTGGGGAATAGTATGACTGCAGCTAGCTTGCAATTGTCTGTAAACTTAGTCAGCCAGAGGACCCTGATGTTGGTCTTGTTTCAAAGAAATAGATGTTATAAAAGAGTGGTCTGAGCACTGAGTTTTGAGGGACTGTGCTAAAGTTTGGCTTTTATGTGGAGGTAGTCTCCCTTATCCTAACTTCCTGGGTATTAAAATTCAGTCAGCTGGCTATCCAACAGTTATATAGGGGTTTATACCTAATTTTGTGAGCTGGTCTACAATGCCTGAGTAAGGTATTGTGCTGAATGCTTTGGCAAGGTCAAGGTAGGCACTATGTACCATTTTGTCTCCATCTATTGCTTTGGTGACCTTCTCAAAGAAGTCCACCTGGTTGGGTAGGCATGACTTGCCTTTGACTAAACCAAACTGGGTTGGATTCAGTTTATGAAGATTTCCTATGTCATTGTTAAACATTTCTATAATAATTTGTTCCATGGCTTTGCATGAGGTTAGTCAGACTTATGGGTCTGTCGTTACCCAGATCCATAGATGCCCCAGCCCCCATCTTTGTCCAGAAGGATGATATTTGCAGTCCTCCATTCACTTGGTATAAAGCCTGTCTGGAGGCTATAGGTAAAGAGTGATTCTAGTGGTCCTGATGGTCCTTTTGGGATGTACCTTACCAGACACCTGCAGCAACTGGAAAGACCCCAAAAGTACCTTACCAAGAGGATCAAAGGGCTCAAACAGATGCCATATGCTGCCCGGGTAAAGAAACTCCAGCTCTACTCAGTGGCATACCGCCTGTTCAGAGGCAATCTGTGCCTGACGTATAAAGCCATGTCCAACCCAGAATTAATGGACATGCTGCACCTCAGAAAATCCAAATCCCATTGAGCTACGCGCTCGAGAGACTTGAACCTCAGCACTGAAATAAATAGGACATGCTGGAGGGACAGATTCATAACCCAGAGGCTCCCTTCACTCTGGAATAAAATCCCAGTCCAAGTTAGGCAGAGTCCCTCATTGGTTCTGTTCAAAAGGAATCTTGATGAGTGGATGGGAGAGCGTAGGTTTACCCCGGGTATCACTTCTGTGTCACTGTTAGACAGAGGCACAGTATACTAACCTCGAAAAAGGGCATAGCAAAATAAATTTAAAATGGGTGGCGAAAGCCAAACACATTCTGGCTAGGCTTATAAATGCCCTAGGGCAGATAGCCTAGTATGAACCTATGAACCTATGAACCCATGATAGGCCGTGTTTCATCCTGTTAAGGAAGCATCTTGGGATATTACTGGGGACCATCACTGTAGTGGTATTGGCCACAGAGAGTCTATTGAGGACATATTTCTTACTGATAGTTGAGGGTGCTATAGTTGAGGGTATTTCCTGAGGGGTATCTATGGGGAAGACGGGGTAAAATTGGAGCTAAATTTGTCTGCCACTATATTTGCTATACATTCGAGCTCAGTGTAGGTGGCTTCATTTACAATTAGTTCAGCACATTGTTGTCTATTGTGTTTGAGGTTGTGGACATAGCTGAAGAATGCTTTTTGACTGTCCTTGGCCTGGGAGGCTATTTTTACCTCATATTTCATTTGGTAGACTTGATTAGCCCCCAAGTTGCTTGTTTGGATTGATGAGGGAGTTTTTTTTATCCTGCTGGGCATTGCACTTCCAAATTTTTGCCATAATTTTCTTCCTTTTATTATACAACCTATTGATGTTGGGATCCCCAGAGTGGCTGTGTTTTTGAGTTTGTTTTGTGCTTATTCTGGATAGGTACAGCTGTCTCTCCTCAGACATTAACATGATTGTACAAGGTTTTTCTGAACAATTATGCATCAGTAGAAGTGTTCTGTGGTATGGGGCGGGGGGGAGGGGGGGGCTTGAAGTTTTGCTAGTGTATCAGTTAGCATTAGAATAATTCCTAAATGTTTCATGGTTAGCTCTGGGTTGAGGATTTAATTTTATTTCAAAGGAGATGGTTTTATGGTCTGACCTGATCTGTAAGTAAGGATATTGTACTGATGGGGGCTGCAATGTTCTACCATGTTTGTGAAGATCAAATTTAGGATGTTAGCACCCCTAGTGGGTGTATGGGTTAGCTGATTCGGGTCTATATTAGAACATTGAAGTTTCAAAACTTCGAATGTTCTAATATCGACCAGTATTCAGCGAAAGCTGAAAATATCGAAGCTACAGAAAACCGAATTTTTTTTCCTAGGGAAAGAATTCAGTTGTCCATTTCTGTTGCTTCGGTATTTTCAGCACTGTGGTGGAAAGTTATGGGTAGGGTTCAGGTAAGTGTGCGATTGAGCGTGGGTTAGGTTAGTTAGGGTTAGGGTGCGGGTAAGGTATGTGTGCGATTCTGTGGACATGAGGTTTAGGGCAGGTTAGGTGAGTTAGGGTTAGGGCGCGGGCTAGGTATGTGTGCGATTGTGTGGACGTGAGGGTTAGGGCGGGGTAGGTGAGTTAGGGTTAGGGCGCGGGTGAGATGAGTGTGCGATAGTGATGGACCTTAGGGTTAGAGTTTGAGTTAAGGTAAGTGGATAGTTAGTGTTGTATGTATAGTTTAGTGTAGGGTTAGGTCTAATATTTTAGGTGTATGTATGTGGATTGCTGTTTGTTTGGTGTGCTTGTGTTGTGTATATGTGTTTTGGAACAGCAATTTTTTTCCCTAGGAAAAAATTTGCTGTTCTGTATGTTCGATGTTTTCAACTTTCGTTGAATAGGGTTCGATATTAGAACATTTGAAGTTTTGAAACTTCGGTGTTCTAATATAGACCCAGATGATTCAGGGTGTTTACTTTTACAAAGTCCAAGGAGAGGGGGGTGCTACACTCCTTAGTGTGTTGTCCTTCAGGTGAAATGTTAAACAGAGGTCCCATCTGCTTGAGTTGGTGGTAGGTCAGGCAGATGTAAGAAATATCATAACACATATCAAAAAGAGTAGACATTCCCCAATGCCTTGTCCAAATTTCTGCTAGTAGTATACATATCAAATCAGGTCTCCACTGGTAAGAGGCTTCTAGCCTCGTAAGACTAACCTGGTCAACAAAGGATAAATGCATTTTGTATCAGGTTACAATACATATTAACTACTACTGTATTTGAGGTTGCATGTCATCTATTTTTTTCTCATTTTTAGTCTTTGTGCATTAGTTTGACAAAAAAAAGTCTAGAATTTGTACTGTGAGCTTAGAAAACTCATTATTTCCCTCCAAAACTATTTTCATATCAAAACGTTTCTGATGGATGGTTAGAAGAAAGGAATTTGTCTTTTAGAAATGGCTAGTTTATTCTCTGAGATGCAATGATCTCCCAAGTGTGAACTGAAATGAATGTATAAAATTATGGTATCATTCATTTATTCCCTGACCCCCTCCTTTATACTATTAAATATCTCTAGGCAGCCTGAACCTACCCCAACAGAGTGGACATAAGCAGATCACCAGTCTTATCTAGGATCCCAGTTTATTGCAAATTTTAATTTGGGTAATAATTAGTTCTTTTTCTTAAGGTCATCACAGTGCTAATAACAGGCTACATGTTTAAGCATTTCTTGTACTTTGATGTCAGGTTTTTAACAGGCTAGATTAAAAAAAAAGTGCAGCCGTGGCAAGGAAGTAAGCCAGACTCCAAACAATTTGAAGTATGCACTGATCTCAACACCAGAGCAAGTATAAACTAATAGAGCATACCTGAAAAAGTAGACATGCACTGCTACATGCTCACTTAAATACTTACTGTATAACACTCATAATTGTAATGTGGTTCTAATACTGTGGCAGTGTGAACCGAGGTAAAATCTGGACTGGATGCAGTGTAATAATGTGATACTTTTGTATGCAGTAGATACGTGCGTATATGTTGGGTCATAGACAACAGGTATTTTAAATGGAAAAGGTAGATGATCTGAACTGGAAAAGGTAAACTGTCTCTTGTTATTGTTATTGTTCTCCTTTGTGATTATCTTCAGTCCACCATACCACCTTCAGTGTTGCAGGAATGTCCAGTGAATGTGTATACAGTATGGCACTGCTGAAGCAGCATTTGCACAAAGGTGGGGCTTCACAAGACTGATAAGCCTGACTAGTCCATCTATAAGGCTATCTAAAGGATCATTATGGAATTAATGCAAGGATATATGTAATTCTACAGACTATAGGACCAACCTATACTGAGGTCATCAAAGGTAGATCCTGCCTACTTAACCTGGTTGTCTTCTTCAAAAAGGTTACTGAAGCAATGAACGATTGCATAACATTGCAAACCACATATCTAGACCTTGCAAAGGCATTTGACACTATCTCAAACTCAGGCATCATAGACAAACTGTTTCAACTAAATGTCAATCCCTGTGTAACTTGCTGGATTGCAAACTGACTCATAAATAGAACCCAGGAAATTAGGGTGGGTGGCTCTACCTTCTCCAAATGACATAACTAGTTGTGTACCCCAGGGTTCAGTTCTTGGAATACTCATAGTGTACCCCAGGGTTCAGTTCTCGGAACACTCTTCTATGGTATTTACTTCTTAGTGGTCAAAGCTAAGGAAAAGGGTTTAGAGCTGACCAAGTTTTCAGATGACTGCAAACTCACTGCCATCACCTGTCAGTAGGTACATTTATCCTGCTATGTACTACACACCTGTCAGTAGGTGCATTTATACTGCTATGTCCTACACACCTGTCAGTAGGTACATGTATCCTGTTATGTACTACACACACCTCAAATGTATTTGATCTAGTATGACAGCACTACATATTGTATAGAATTGTGACAGCCATACTTTTGGGGTTCTAGATCAGTTATATACAGTACTATGTTTGCTGGTTATTGTAATGGAAACAGTCTTGGAGAGGTTCATCTAGACAGTCTGGGCACCACTACATGTAACCCCTATCACCAATACCTGGCTTGCCTGAGTATCCCTTCTTGCATCCCCATTACGGCACAGTACAGTCTGTGATGATTGAATCTGCAATTCCATCCCCTTCACTGATCTCACAATAAATCCTGATTGGTGGTTCTGTAACCTCCCTCTTAGTACATAGAAGCAGTGGTCCCACTCACTTCTATTTAACAGACACTGCTGTCTTGGATATACTTGGCTGTGTTTTGCTGGGACTGTTTTACACTCTACAAATATGGCATCATTCCTTTGCACAGAATGTTGCAGAACTGCATTATGATACCTGGGTATAGTGTAGAAGATGGGACCAGTGACTACTGTTCTGGGTGGCAAATCTCTCTATCTGAGCTAGGAAGTCATGGCTACCAACTCCATAGAACAGGCAGTATTTCTCCCTTAACCTGCTGGTTTATTCATGGAAAAGGCCGGGTACACAGTTGAGGAAATGCTTCCCTATATGAAGATGTGCTATGCTGCACTACCTAATTCCTTTTGAATATGGCTCAACATGGCACTTAAGCTGGCTATTGTTGCTGTTTTCAGATGTGTTTACATATTATTTTGCTTACACTAGCCTTTAGAATTGTATTTCTGTGTTTGATTATGTGTGTGTGTGTGTGTGTGTGTGTGTGTGTGTGTGTGTGTGTGTGTGTGTGTGTGTGTGTGTGTGTGTGTGTGTGTGTGTGTGTGTGTGTGTTTTCAGATTTACATTTACATCTTCTCTTAGTAGTTTCAATTTACTCATGTATTTGTTTGTTTATTTATTTTCTAAGAATCATGTTTCTGAGTCAGGTTCACGAGAGGTGTCCTTCTCTGTATATTCATCTCACATCATTGCTTCCTGTTCCAGCTATTCTATATTTTTTACTGGGATTTCCTGAATTTCATTTCAGTAAGGAATCAACTCAATAAACATAACTGGTTGGAATATCAACCCAACGAAAAAAAATGTAAGTGTTTCTTGCAGAACAATAAGCTCCCACATGCACTCCCTACACCCCTGAACACACACACACATGCGCGCACAGACACACACACACACACACATATATATGTGTGTATATATATATATATATATATATATATATATATATATATATACACACACACACACACACACACACCAACTCCACAGTCAGACAAACACATGAAGAAATCTTTCAAAATAAAGGACTCACTGCTGTTGTATATTTATAAACTGTACCAGCAATGATTTTCAAGGTGGTGCTGCGGTAGCATTGTCGCCTTACAGTAAGATGTTGTCCTGTTCGATTCTCAGCTAGAGCGTCTTCTGTGTGGAGACATGCATGAATGGGCGTACCTTGGTTGAAGGTTGTGCATCAGAGATGGCAACTCGGCACGTAAAAATCTACTGCCAATCATTAGCAGACCGGAGTTCCGCAGTGGCGACCCCTAACCGGGAAAAGCTGTAAGACACAACAACAACAACCAGCAATGATTTTCTATTGAAAATAGGAATCAGGGAGTCTCTTAACCAGTCTGCACTCAACAAGTAGAAGGGCCAACCTCAAATGGATATTTGGTAAATGTTTCTGTTTTATCTGCTGCATAGTTATGAATTTCATCCTAATATTGAGAATTATTTTTGGATACTATCCTTTTTTAATTATTTGTTTTTTTGTTTCCATGTTTAGCTATATTTCTTTATTTGTAATTTTAAGAAGTAACTGGTCTGCCAAAAGAGTGAAGTTAAAGACGTATTCTTTCTGAGACTTCACAAATTAATACAGGATATTTTTTTATGCTTTACTATGACTTTCACTTGCAAGTAGTACTGCATCATACCCTTATCTATATAATGTATAATATTTTTCAAGTAAATTAGTTGCACTGAAGTTTTTTTTTTCATTTGTTCATTGGTGTGTGCCTGTGTCATGCAGTTCAAATTTATGCTAACAAAAGATGTTCTGACATGACTGTATTTGGGAAGAGCACAGTGTTTGTACCTTTCTGAGAATTATGTTGACATTTCACTGTCCTTAGTATAAATTGTCATGCTAAGGTCCATTGTAACAACAGAGCAACACTGCTGACCTGTTTTTATGCCAGCGTTTGATTTGTATGTTAGGATATTTCCAAAATGTAATGGTATATGTCACAGGAACAAGTCTGATCTTTCTGGAATGATCATATTTGCATCATATAAAATTCATTTGCCTCTTATAAGGTCATAGAGTCATATGTAAGTACTACGCCACCTGCCCTTGTGGGCCCTTTTAAGCTTAGCCTGTTGCCCTTTTGGTGCTCCAAATAACCTACCCCTTTTGGTTTTAGATTGGCTTTACCCATCCCATGGTCAATAATTATATTTCACCCCTAATAAGAATAACCATGATCATACCATAGATAATTTGAGGATCCCATGCATGTCTTAAAGCATTTAGGAGCTGCCTCTGCCCATTTGTAGGTCAAGGGGAAGTTCTGGAGTAAATTTTCTGTTTCCCATCAATCGATCCAAGTTACGCTTGAATATGAACATGTCTTTATAACTTCTTCCAGGTAGTTAATGCTATATTAAATGTGTAAGAAGTACTTTTCATTCAGTCAGGTTGTAGGGGTGTGGGAGGTTTACCACCTCCATTGTATAATAGTGATTAACAGATTATCTAAGTTGTAGCAAGGCCTGATATTACCCAAAAGTGTAGACCTCTCAAATATGTGAAGATCTATTACTTCTTAAGAATATCCGTTATGGAGAATAATATAGCACTTTGAGCAAAATAACTACCAACAATCATTTTCAAATGGCTCCTCAGAAACTGTTTGATAATCACACAATTGCATTCTTTTTCACATTGCAAGCAAATTGAAAGTTAAAAATAATTGTATAGAGATGGTACCTCATTGTAGATTAATATTATAATGCTTTATGCACTGTCTGCTTGACTGAATAACCAAGGGAAAATATATGATACAAGTCAAAAATCTGCATTACCTGTCACTGTTTCCTTTTGTAATCTGGATATACTTGTTCAGTGCTTGTATATCTCATTTTGCTTCACAGTGTCTGCTGTGAACTTTTTGACTGCTTTAGTGAAAGTGGCTTCACTAAACAAACTTAAACTTTATAAATCATAGAATATCATTAATACTGCATGCAGCATATGGTTCCACAGATGACAGAAAAGTGTAAAAAAAGATGATAATTATTTATTGAAACTCAGCCTCCTGACTTTATTCCAATTTTCTTTCTCTTTTATTATTTTACTATTATCTATGTGGGATATAGAAGCAATGTTGCCATTCTTAGCAAAACTAATTTCAGTGACTTGTCTGTTAAGTATCATAAATTTTCAGGATTTGGAAGTATGTAGGCTGTTTTGACTTTTCACTGTAAAGCTTTGTAAGAAAGATGGGCACATGTGAAAAGCCTGATCAAGCAGCTTGATTTACCTGTAGCTGAGAAAACATCCTGCTCAACAGGATACAAGGATGATGCACAACAAATGATCTGTACTGGCACAGATGGCAAAACACTAATGGAGTAAACAAGACACGTTTGTAAGCACCATTTTTAAGTATACACTGTGTGTCACATGGTGGGAAAGTGTGGACGTAGTGTTAAAAGAAGCTTAAAGCGATAATGTTTGAACAGGTGTGTATGAAGGAGGTGTTTCCATTTAGTGAACGACAGTGAGAGACTGAACAGTTGGTACTGAATAAGGCATCTAGGAACTAGGATTTTGCAAACATTTATTGCCAAAATGACAGTTTGTACAATAAAGCCTAAGTAAACTAATTCATTGTTTCTTGAGGAAAAAACAGTGTTGATAAAACAGTGGGAAGCCATGTTTTGTGTGCATCTGTGGAAAATGCCTGTTTAGTAACTTTATCTGGAGATTGTAGCACAGAGTGAGACTATTTTTGCATTTGCATAGCCTGTTTCAACATATGCTTTTCCTGGAAGTATTTGCCCAGCATACAGGTGGTTCAGCCTCTGGGCTTGTTTGTTGGACTGATTCAATAAAACAGCACATTTCATCTGTAACGTATTCTTCAGCAAACAGAATTAATTTAACTGCCATAAAACACAAACATCAATTTAAACATGCAGCAACAATGTACTGTGATTTTGTTAAGGTATAACTAAAGACTGCTGCGACTGATGTTAAGTGCTTCTCATTCTAGTACATGATTTGTTTCAAACCAGTCCCGGCTTCTGAATGTTGTTGTACAGTCCATCACTACCCTTAAAGCAAATTCCAGGTAGAATGGTGTTACTGAAACAAATGTCTGAAGCATTGCTCTATCTGACTATAGTCAGCAGAGAAACTGTAAAAGCTGAAGAACGTTCTTGGTCATACTCTGACTTCATTATGTGGTCATTAATAACTTAACAATCTTACCATGTAGGCTACTTCCAGGAAGTAACAGGAAAAAGCCAGGATTTTAATCCATGCATCACAATAGGAGATATGACACCATGCAAAAACCTGTTTGAATAAGAAAGACGTATGTTTTATAAATCTAACAGAAGTGACTATTTATGTCTCTAGTGTTTTACACTTATAGCATAACCTCCAAGAGCACATGTTTTGTAAGTCTAAAAGTCTAATAGAAGTCATTCATATTTATGAATATAGCATTTTACATGTTTAGCATACCCTTAGAAGACCACACTATCAAGCCAAGTTTAACATTATCGAGCTGTACAGAAAGCCATGTTTTTTCTTCAAGGATATTAAATGCAGAGAACTGTAAAGAATATTTTGAAGCACGTGCAAAAAAGCTAATGACTTACAGTATGTCTAAAAGATGGAAAATGTTAAGGATGGAAAAGTAAAAACTCTAGGCAAGATAACTACTCTTTGCACTCAATATATTAGTGTGCATAAATGATTGTGCTTAAACAGCTTTAAATAACATTTATGTCTTTGTGTTGTCAATTGTGCCAAGTGCAAGATCTACCTGGAACAAATGGTTTATTGGCATCTCTTCTCAGGCTAGTGATTAACTATCCTTTCCTGCATGATTTCTCACACCTCTTTACTTATCTCTTTTTTAACCCCCTTCTCTAGCTGTTTTTTTCCCACTGTTATTAATTTTTTCCCTCTCCCTGGCCTTGCAAGTCAATGACTCATGCCAGGTTTCAGTTCTTTCCAGTGAACCGGAAAACAGAAGGATATTTTTCTTCACTGCCTTTTTTATATTTTAACTGTTTTACATGCCAGCCAAGTTCACGGTAAACTGCACAGCTATGTATAGGGTGGCATGACGTTTGCACTGTGGTGTACAGACTTCTCTGAATCACAGTTCTTCATTTTTCCTACAATTTATTTAACAACAGCAAAGCTGAGATGAAATTACATATCAAGTTGAATATTTTATCCAGTAATAAAACAAGATGTTTTCTTACTGTTTGCAGTGCCTTGCGTCAGGTGGTAGAAAATGTTTACTGCTAAATAGAGTTTAACCCACGTTTTGAAAACTTGA
Source organism: Protopterus annectens (assembly GCF_019279795.1). Taxonomy (NCBI): domain Eukaryota; kingdom Metazoa; phylum Chordata; order Ceratodontiformes; family Protopteridae; genus Protopterus; species Protopterus annectens. Next base: position 1,757,335,554 of record NC_056725.1, read on the forward strand.
GAATTTCTATTCAAAGCATTGGGCTACTATATATTGTACTAAAACACTCCCATAAGCAAGAAATGGCACTTGGCTAGCCTCAGATCTTAAAAATGAAGTCTGCAGAAATATCTCACTCACTGCTATCAAACCCAGTTTATACAAGGTGATTGCAAGAAAAAGCTGCATGAACAGATTCATTGATGATTATAAAAAATAAACAATCATGGGATTAAACTAAAACAAGACAACTGACTGAAAAATATATGTAGCCTTAGCATTGCCAGCACCACAGAACAATATGTCTTAAGGAGTAAAGTATTCATGCAGATAATAAATGATACATGGCATTTGATCAATAGCTCTTTTGAAACATCTTAGGAATATACTGTCCTCTTCTGGGAGTTGAAAATTATTACAGACATGAGTCTTCTTGCCAGATAAGTAACAAATCATTGTAAGAGTAACAAACCTTGTGTAACCCACCTTAAAGCTAAAATAAAATGTATATTTTTGAAAGAAATGTACCTGAAATGCAAGTGTTATTATTATTTTGTCCATATGTGTATCTTTGTAGTATATTATGGGGCAATTTTGCTAAAAAAAGTTGCAAATTAAATTTAAAAATGCAGACAAAGAAAGTCTTGTGAGCCATGACACATTATCATATCATAGTGGAGACAAGCGGGCAAGTAGGGACATTGAATAACGCAGAGACACATCATAGGGATCAATGTGTGTGCTCCAGGACAGTGCTTCATTTTGTCAAGTTAATAGCCTTAGTGGTAGGAGATAAATGAAGAGCTCCAGAAACTAATATATTGATGCATTTAAGGCAGGTCCATCTGCTCATCAGCACAGATCAAATAAGATATAAAACAAACAAACATAGCATGAAAGTGTCTGATTTTTGGCAAAGCTCGTAGGCAGAGATATAGCCTACATGCCTGGATTTTAGTTTGACAGCATAATTCCTGACATTATCAAAGGTAATGTCATAACTAAGGTGTCTGCATGACAGAACTTACTTGGTGAATAAACACTAAATAAAGTGCTAAAATTAAATAGCTGAGAATCAGACAAGCTTGTACTCAGCCCTATGAAATAGCTACGGCCAAGTAGAACCTTAAATGGCAAATGTAATGTCAACAGGCTTCCTGTCTACAATTAGATTGCCCCTTGGTACTTCAAGCTTTTTGTTGCTTAGTGAGCAAAGAAAGTTAATTAAACAAGCCACAGACTCTGCTAAGCAAAGCTGAATAACACTTGTGATTTGATGTTGCACAGCATTGTTCAGAAGCCAGTGTGTATTTGTGCCGGTAGTGTATGGCAATATCATTACACAACTTTCATAGCTGTTGTATGCAGGTGCATCTGACTTTATCCTATCAAACACTGTAATTTTTATTGTGTAATAAAGTTTAGTGCTCAGGCCATGCATAAAGCAATAGAGTTGAACATGGCTCCTTCCTGAGATTAAATGACATAAAGTTACTGAGGGAAGTCAAGAGTTAAACAAAGGAACGTTTTGATAAGCTGCTTTGTATTGCATTTTAGTGCAATACACTGTACTCCCTGATTAACTGTTTATAAGGCCAGTACTTTTGAAAACTGCAATCCATGATTCTGCCAAGCTTTTCAGGTGTTTTTTTTTTAATCCAGCCGAGTGTGTGAGTCATGTGTATGTGTGTGTGTGTGTGTGTGTGTGTGTGTGTGTGTGTGTGTGTGTGTGTGTGTGTGTGTGTGTGCGGGTGCATGCCTGCATGGGTGGTTGCAGATACTACAAACACCTTTTTATTATCAGACTGACCCTCCGAACTTAAATGAATGGTTGAAATGTCCCTTTGATTTTAATACCGAATTACCTAGGACATTTCACGAGGAAAACAACTTAAGTAAAAGGCTGGAAGAGTACAAATACAAACTAACTAAATATAAGGAACTCCAGTTAGAAAATACATATTTCATGGAATGCCTTAAAACAGGCAGATTCCAAAAGGTCTTTGATCATGGAAGTACCGGAATGGACTGGAGGTAAATGCCCCTTTACATCTTGAATTGCAGGAATTGTTTGACAAGCACAAGTGTGAACTTCTCAAAGTAACATAGTACTAGACAAATAGAAAGCCTTACTATCGACTTATCAACTCTGGACAGTACTATTAGAAATGATAATGCTTACAGTTCATTTAAAAATGAATACCGTAAGATGTTTGGTCATATCAAACAACTTTTATATAAACTAAAATATAACAAAATGAAAAAGATTTCATAGGATGAGAATGATTGTGTGAATGGAACTGCATACCCTAAACCACCCCCTTCACAAAAACGGGGGACAAAATATAAACAGAGTTTTGACAATGAAGTCATTATTCAAGAAAATGAATCAGTGGACCAAAGTAGGAAAACTTATCAGGAAGTACCTCAGAGTGATCAAGTTGGAGATACTACAAGGAATAATGAAAATGAATATCCCCCTTTAAGATGATCTAAAAAAAAATTAAGGAAAGAAACCAAAGAGCCCAATCAAGTAACCAAATGAATAACCAAATACATTTTCAGAATTTTTACACAGCCTCCAGAAGGAACCAATGGGGGAACTGGAACTGACCACGGCCCAATTTCAACAACCAAATGAAAACCAGCCAGAAGAACTGGAGGAATTAGAGGTTTGAATAAGTGATACCATCAAATGGACTACACAGGGCCACATAGGAATGGATGTAGTTACTACTGTGACAAATTATGAAGGAGACTTTAAGGTTTATAACTTTTCTAATGTGTTTATTGATTCACAAGTTGTGGAAACACTGAGTAGAGGATTTACTTTTGTTCCTTCGATGAGGGTAACCCTTCTTAACACTATTTGAGGAAGTTAAATTTTAAACTGATTTTTGAAAGGACACCTACAACTGTAAGTATGAATATTTTTAGCAAATCTAACCCACTACTTCACCCAACCCTAATGTTATATGGAAAAATGTGTGAACTAGATATTAGAGAAATGTGTAACAGGCAAAATAAGTTTTTTTTTGCATGATAATTTAATGGAATAAGACCATCTTAATATTGAATATTTGAAATAACAGAATGTTAGGGTGATAAAACCCGATAAATGGGGGGTTAGTAATAATAGATGTACAGGATTATTCTTCTAGAATTAATAATATTTTGTAAGCAGACACTTATCTTGTTCAAGAAAATTAAGTAAGTGGGACTTATAGACATGTAACCTCACAGATTGAAGACATGTTTACAGATGGAAGAATTGATATTGAAGTTTACAATTATTTGATTATGGCTGCTCCTTTAACACCTGTCATATTTGAAGTCCCCAAGATACACAAAAACTTGAAGGACCCACACATGTGTCCCATCGTTGATTGTAGGCAGTCAGTGACGTATTCATGTGCAAAGTTTTTGGATTTAAAGTTTAAAGAAATTCTTAAGGGGAAGCCCAAATTTGTAAAGGTTTGTGCACTTTTTTAGAAAGTATTAATCAGTTGGATTACTATCAAGATGTTATGTTCCTTATAGTAGACATTAAAGACTTGCATACATCAATACCAGAGGATATTGGGTTGGAATGGGTAACTAAATTTTTGGGATGAAAGAAATACCCCAAGACCTTATTAACCTTTATGAAGAATTATTAGAACTTATACTGAAAAATATTTTTTCTACTTCAAAGGTCAGTGCTACCATCAAAAAAACTGGATTAGCCATGGGTTCCCCATTTGAGGCAACTTTTGCTAATACAGTAATGACCCTATGGGAACATACATTCATTTTCCAGAATACTTTGAGTATGAACACAATACATTTTGATACCTATTGCCTTGACAATATCTTTATCCTATGGAAAGGTAAAGAGGAAGAAGTCACATATGAAAGTGGTAAAGAAGAAGTAGCCTATTTGGATGTTTCATTAATTAAAGATGGAGTGAATTCAAGATATATATCACAAATTCATAGAAAGGAAACAAACTCTAATAGCTTCTTCCATTTTTCCAGTATGCACCCTCACCACCAGAAGAAATCAGTTGTGAAAGGTCAACTGATAAAAGCTGCAAGGATGGTGTCACTTAAGAGGGATTTTTTTGGAGGAATGTGATAATTTAAACTGTATGCTCAGTAGGAGGGGCTTCCCAAATAACTTGCTCATAGATTTGATAGATGAAATAATGGGGAACAGATCAAGTGGCTGCTTCAAACCTATATTAGGTGGGAATGAAATACATTGATATTTAGGATAATGAGACTGACCAACATGAATAACACTAACATTACTTTGGATATTCAGTTTATTACTACTTTTAGTATACAAGCTAACATCAAACGAAGAATATTAAGTAAGAACTGGGTACTATTAAATGAAGACACGACTATTAGGGACAAAATAAGAAATAAATCTTTAATAGTCTATCGTAGGGGCTGAATTTTAAAACATTTTTGAAAGATTGAATTCTGGAGCCCACTCTATTCCCATAGGAATGAAGAAATTAGGGTTCTGTCCCACTTGTAAATTAATTATTGGTGGGGGGGACTTTCCAGATTAGGGAACTCCATTATAAATTAAAAGGCACCTTTAACTGTAACTTAAAGCGTGTGGTGTACCTGGCCTTTCTGACAGAAGTGTCCTTGTTTTTACATGCTCAAAACCGACCGTAAGGTACAAGATAGAATTTACAAGTATGAATATTCCATTAGGAAAGGTAGAATGACCAATTTTTTAGCAAGACATGCACGTGATAATAAGAGCCATTTTTTCAAGTGCATGGTGATAGATAATGTGCATAGTATCAACAGGGGTGGCCCATTGGCATTAATGCTGCAATGTAAGGAATTAACTTGGCAGATTTTATTGCATGCAGATGCTTGGCCAGGACTGAATGAAATGACATCTATAAATTGTGTCATGAAAAATCAAGTCCTTAATACATTAAAATATTTTATTATTTTATTACTGTAATATTTAATGGTTTGATAATTAATATTAATGGCTTTTGGTCAGAGTTTTGTATATTTATCTCTAATTATTTTATAACATTCTCTTGAATTTAGTTTGTTTTTTCATAGTCTTGGACTTACATTGTAGAGGGGAGGGTTTGTAATGATTGCACCATGTATTAATGAGTCACATGATGCAAATGCTGGGCTATTTAAACTGCAGGCTGGTAGTATGTTTTTATCTGTAGAACTTCATTTAATTGTCGGATGAAAGCACGTATTAATTAAAGTCTTTTAAAACTTCTCAGTACAGTGTACGCGGTTTTGTCTGCAGTCAAAGTGGTTTGTGGTTAGTCCCTTTGTGGTCTTTGTGTGTGTGTGTGTGTGTGTGTGTGTGTGTGTGTGTGTGTGTGTGTGTGTGTGTGTGTGTGTGTGTGTGTGTGTATGCGTGTGTGTGTGTGTGTGTGTGTGTGTGTATGTGTGTGTGTGTGTGTGTGTGTGTGTGTGTGTGTGTGTGTGTGTGTGTGTGTGTGTGTGTGTGTGTGTGTGTGTGTGTGTGTATGTGTGTGTGTGTGTGTGTGTGTGTGTGTGTGTGTGTGTGTGTGTGTGTTTGCATATTGACATTGATTTTCGCTACTTCAAGTGATACAGGGCATCTGTGATATATGAATGGAACAATCATTTTATAGCTACATGTACTTTCAACAACAACAACAACAAGAGCAATAGACACAACTACTGAAGACATAAATTAACAAAGAAATGTATTTTACTTATGTGAGGGGTCATACAGAGAAAGTATGAGGAATAATCAGCTTAATTTAGGGGCCTGTGCTTTGGACTCGCACAGCTATGGAAACTAGTAATCACAAAAGCCTTCATTTTGTATTTCATAAGAATAAATTCAAGGATTTTCTTTGTAGAAAACAATAACAGAAAATAAACATTTGTAAGTAGAAATGAAACACCAGAATGTCAAAGTCTGTCTAAGAGAAGCAGGCAGATAAAAAAGATAAGTAAGGTAAGCTATGAGGAGTTAAGTAAGGTAAGGCTCACTTAATTAGAGCTACCCAGTGTTTAGTGACAATGCCAGAGAGTCAGAGGAATTTTGCTTGCATCTGAAGCCATCCCTTGGCAAGAAAAATTATTTTAAGTATTATTTTGTACTTTTACTACTTGTTTTTACTGCATTATTGAAGATTACTGTGCTATTTATTATTTTCCTGCACTTGCTTAAGAGTTTTAAGTTACATTTTTCAAATGCTGTAAGGTCTGCAGTTGTAGTGCCTTAAATACATTCTATCTGGTATTGCCAGTGCTTTTAGGCATCTATTCCTTGTTTCCATAACACATGGCCTCCAAACCAGTCAATTTTACATTAATAGGGTTAAAAGTCTGCACTCTTGTGGCAGGAGAGGGCTGATTTCACCTTAAAGCAACCAAACCTCCTGAGGTTGGAAATACCCCATTCTATTCCCTAGTAAAACACATATTAAGGACTGGTAATCATGGATGAGAACTTTCCTGCTATCTCTGTAGTCAGAGTGGTGGGCATGGGCACATGGGCATCCTGAGGCAATGTAACAATTGCTTCATGTTTACTGATAACCATTTAATTCTGGAACATATGAATACAGTATGTGAGAGATGTAGTTACACAATGTTATAGGAGGCAAGACTCTCACAAATAGACACAAAATATGGAAAACAGGTTGTCAGTGACACACACAAGACTCACCACACTAAGGACCAGACACATACACCCGCATATGCAGAAGTGTTTGCATGTAATTTACCCAAACCTCCCAAATGCTCTCCTCAGCAACTCCACGTGCACACAAAGAAGATAACTCCCCACCATAACACATAAGGCTGCCTCGTCTATAGAATAAACTTCCCATCTTCATAAAACAAAGCGCGTTCCTCACTCTCTTCAAAAAGAATTTGATAAATAAATGGGGAACCATAAATTCACTCCCAGGGTACTGCCCATGTCTCTTATGGACAGAGACAGTCTGTAAAATGACTCAGGGCTCCAACACCCAAAGACCCATTACCCTAATACTACCCCATCCCATATCTGGGGAACTAAGTTATTATTATGCTGTCATATCCTGGGCATTATTGGCTAGGCTTGTAAAGGATCTTGTGCTATTAGCCTAATAATCACCTAAGAACTTATGAAACATGGTTCAAAGCCATGGAAAGCACCACACCATACAAAGCTATAATGCCTTCCATACAGTCAGACCACCCACTGCATATGAAAAGGAAAAAGGTACAGGTGTATCAATCTACATAAAAGATAAAAGATAAGCACATCTCAAGAGTGGTCAAATACTATGACACATCTGAGCTACTCCATGTCCAACTAACCATCGGTAAAATCCCTTACCATATCCTTGTTAACTACAAGTCCCACACCATAACCCAGGAAAGCCATACGTGAATGTACTAGAATCTCTTACCATTCAGCCCAACACCATATTCACAAGTGATTTCAACTACCCTTCCATCAACCAGGAAGCTTATATGATCACTGACATTCAGGTTCAAGGATTTCTAGACTTTGGCAATGCGAATGCCCTGGAACAACTAGTCTGCTCTCCCATTAGGGGTACAAATATCCTAGACCTGATACTCACAAACATGGGAGAGTTTTGCAGTCCCCCAAGTGCAGTGTCCTCACTGGTTAGATTGGATCACAAAATGGTCTCCTTTGAAATAAATATAAATCTAGAGCCCATCTAACTCCAGAACCTTTAAGAACTTTTCTAAGGCTACCTACCTCCTATTAAGTGATGGCATAGCTAATTTCTAAGCTTCCCCCAAACCCCGAAAATATGGAAGGCTATGTAGGTGTACAGAAAAGCACTGTACAACCATATAAACAGCTACATAGAAATAGCAGTACCAGACCAAAATAAACCTAGATCAAACTACAATAACAAGCCACCCCAGTGGACCACCCTGGTATAAATAGGTTGTGCAACGAAAGAAAGAAAATCATATCCAAAAGTATGAGAGGACATGCACAACATGGCAAAAACTCTCTCATTAGTTTAAACAAGCAAATCAGAGGAGTAGTCAAGTCTTCAAAAGCCAAACTTTGAGGCAACAATAGCCTCCCTAGCAAAGGATGACCATAAGGAAGTTTTCAGTTATGTCCATAATCTTAAGGGCAGCATCAAACAATGTGCAGAGTTAGTTGTAGATGACACCACCTATATCCTGCCAGAAGATGCAGCAAATGACCTCCACTATTCCTGTACCAGTTATCACAAAAGAACAGGTCGTCACTGCACTCACTAAAGCTAAAAACACTGCCTTGATGGGTCTTGGCAAAATCTCAGGATGCATCTTAAATAGCTTGAAACATGACCTATCAGGCCCACTAGGATCTCTGCCTAACAACAGCTTCCAGACAGACTTTGTCCCTGGGGAGTGGAGGACAGCAACTGTCATCCCTCTGTATAAAGGAGGGCCATCAACAGACTCAGGAAATTACAGACCCATAAGCCTGACTAATCTCATATGCAAGGCCATGGAAAAAATAATCATGGATCAAATATGCAATGACCTAAGAAATCTCCAGACATTGGAACCAACCTAATTCAATTTTGTCAGGGGTAGGTCATGCCTGCTCACCCTGGTGGACTTCTCTGAGAAAGTCACCAAGGACATGAATGAGGGTAAAACAGTGCATGCTGCATACCTTGACCTGGCTAAGGCATTTGACACAATTCCTCACTCAGGTACTGTAGATACCTTCACAAAATTGGGCATAAATCCTAACATCACTAGATGACTAGCCAATTTTTCTCATGGACGGGATGCATGTTGTTAGAGTAGTGGAATCCAGATCCAGCAAGAGGCCAGTTACGAGTGGTGTATGACAGAGCTCAGTGATGGGACCTCTCCTGTTCAGAATAAACTTCTCTGAAGTCAAGGCTAATATAAATGGCCTTTGGCTGACCAGGTTTGCTGATGATCCAAGTTGAGGGCAATCACTGAATCCCCCAGTGAGGCAGATATCCTTCAGAAAAAGTCTGACTCAGACAAATAATTGGTGCCAGAGCCATGGCCTAAAACTAAATGCAAAAAAAAAAAGCAGAATTATACCTTTTTGGAAGTTGAATGTTGTTGTTTGTCTTTCGGCTTTTTCCCGGTAAGGGGTTTCCACAACGAAACTCCGGTCCGCTAATGATTGGCAGTAGATTTTTTTTTTCCAAAACACTGAGGTGCCAGGTCGACACCCAACCTTCAACGAAGGCACCCACATTGACGCACACATGTCTTTCGAATGCTACCCAACCGTGGGGAGGATATGCAGACTCCACACAGAAGGCACTCCCAAGCCACGCTGAGAATCGAACGGGAGAACCTCTTGCTGTGAGGTAACAATGCTACTGCAATACCTCTGCAAATTACATCATTAATAGCACAAACCATAAGAGTGGACCCAGTGGTAAAATATCCAGGTACACAAATAAATGGTAGTCTTAACTTTGACCACCATATGTTAACAGCAGTGAGGAAGTCCTTCTATGTGGCACAGCTTATAAGTAAAGGCATGGCATCCAGATCCAAGAAAGTTATATTCCCATGGAACCCATCCTTCATCAGACCAATAAGCGAGTACAATGCACATTTTGGCATGAACTTGACCAGGCACCTGGAATAACTGGAGCAGCCTCAGAGGTTCCTTATAAAAAGAAAAAGGGTGTAAACAATATGTACTATGTGGATCACCTAAAATCCCTATCTGTTTACTTTGCTACTGACTATTAAGGGGTGATCTATGTCTAAATTACATGGTATTCTCAAATCCAGTCTTTTTGGAATTGTTACACATTTGCAAAACAAACAAAGCAAGGATTACCTGATCCAGGGATCTAAATTTGGACTGTGATATGAACAAAGCATACTGGAGGGAAAGATATGTGCCCCAGAGATTACCCCTTCTCTTGAACTGGCTACCTATTCACATGAAGCAGAACCCTTCCCTGATAATCTTCATATACAATTTGGATCAATGGATGGGGAATCATAAATTCACTCCTGGGCTGGTGCCTATGTACCTTATGGACAGGGATAATCTGTAAAATACTCAAAGGCATAGGCACAAACCTAGGTCATTTTCTAGCCCTTAGGCATCGAATATTGATAAATCTGGGTAATAATGGCTAGGCATGTAAGGTTCTCTTGAACCGTTAGCCTAGAAATCTCTTACGAACCTATGAATCTACAATACATGTTGTGCAAATACGATCTGAAGGTGTTTAAGTTTCATCTTTTAGAGTGCAGATTGGACAGCTGAAGAAATGAAATGGCAGTCCAACTTTAATGCCTCCATCATTCCTCACAGAGACTTCATTTGTAATCATTCAGTCATAATACCACAGTCTCCTGGAGAAAACTGGTTTCATCCCTCATTGACTGGTTATTTCAGATGATGACATTTAACACCTTTTCAGTGTCTTTTATATACTCAGCGAATAAAATTGCAGATGATTCTGAAAAAGGCATGGCATATCACAAGATCACAACAGATTTGGATGTATCTTGTGTAATTTATCAGATACTCTTAGTTGCTATGCACATTTATGAATATGTGTACAATTTCCATAGTTTAATATTTTAAAATCAGAGTAATTTATCAAAATGGTGTAATAGTTTTTGACTGACTACTCTTTTTTCACCATTAGGTAATGAACTTTGATATTTTATTTTGTGCTGCATTAATATTTTAAATTGAAATAACTTCAAATAAAACAAATATGCTTAGATGACCAGATAACAAGGTAGAATAATATTCACAGGAGGTTCAGTCTAAGAAGTCAAATGTCCTTCTAATGCGCGGGTGTGCTACTAAAATAGTTTCACTTTCACAGCTCTGTTGCAGTTTTACAAAAATTTGAACAGCTTATCATATTCCACAACTTTGTTACATTTTTATTAAAAATGGAAGCTTTATACAGATTTTCACTTTTTAAATATTTGCTTCATCTAAAAATACATCCTTTTTTAACAGTTTTTTACAGTTGAATAACAGGTGGAAATTATAGTAGAATACAAGAAGATAGAGTGTTCCTGGACTTTTGCAAGGCCTTTGACTTGCTCCCATAGAGTAAGCGAAAATGAAAACTGGAGATAATGGGCAGGACTGAACCTGTAGAACAAAACTGACCCATGACAGAATGACAGCAGGACACATAGGGCTGTGATACGATATTAGAAATAAGGAAAGTGCCTGTTGAAGTAGTACAAGGGATCTATCCTGATACCAGTGCTTTCCAGAGGGTTTGTTTCAGACTATACTGAGACAAAAGAAGACAGGATAAACCCCTTCAATGGCGATGTGGAGATAAGATCATGGTGGGGGGTAAGTAAGAATGTTATTTGGGAAAGCTGACCAAGTGAGCAGAAAGGTGGCAGCTGAGGTTCGGTACAGACAAATAGTAAATACTGCACATTTACCATAACAATACCACCGACATAAAATGTTAGGGAAGTAGAAATGATAGCGATGGAGCAAAAAATGGGTTTTGGAATGCCAATCACAGCTAGTTTGGACCAACAGGAACACAGTAAGGGAGCAGCAGCAGCAAAGAGAATTCCGAAATGTATCTTCACTTGATAGATTCCAGAAGTAAAAGTGTAATATTTCCATTCTACAAAGCTCAGGTCCCACTACACCTTGGGTAGTGCTGTGTGTGGTCCTGTAGGCCATGAAAAGAAAGGGAGAAAAAATTGATGAGGTGAATCTAGAAAAAAGCCTACATAAAGTTGCAGGAGAGTCAGTGGCTCAAAAAACAATACAGAGAAGAAACCAAATGCTATGCCCGTAGGTAATGCACAGCCAGACCAATTACAAAACAAACACAGTTGGCCAGCAAATATAACAGATGAAATCAGCCCAAAATATAAGTAGATAAAGCGATTTAATTGTATAAAATAACAGTCCGGTTTCGGCAAAAATATGCCTTCTTCAGTGTTAGAAGTCTGTTTTTTCCAACACTGAAGAAGGCATATTTTTGCAGAAACTGGTCTGTTATACTCTATAATGGGTTTAATGAGTGATGAGTAGAGGGGAACAATAACCTCTTTTTTCCTGAATGAGAAACCTTTTTTGATGAGGTGTCCATGTAAAAGGATTTTCTGACTACTGTGGTGATGTGATTATCAAAGGAGAGACTACTGTCCACCTGTGTCCCAAGGTCTCCTATCACACTTTCGGTGTTAAGTAGACTACCACCTATGTGGTAGCTCATGGATACAGGGTTTTTACCAAAGGGGATGACAATGTACTTTTTAGCATTGAGCTTGAGGCAATGGCTTTGACACCAGGCATCTGTTTCAGTGAGGCCCTTTTGTAGTATGTCCACATCATTATGAGTTTCAATTATGGCTCCTAGTTTGCAGTCATCTGTGAACTTCATTAGCCAAAGACCTTCTGTATTAGCCTGTACTTCATAAAAGTAGATACCAAACAGGAGAGGACCCAGGACTGAACCCTGTGGTACTCCACTTGTCACTGGTCTGAAGTCGGATTTAGAGTCCGCTACTTTCACAGTGTGGGTTCTGTCAGTGAGCCAGTTGGCAACCCATTTTGTGACATAGGGATTTATACCTAGTTTAGTGAGTTTATCTATAATTCCAGCGTGGGTGATGGTGTCAAAAGCCTTGGTGAGATCTAGATAGGCTGTGTGAACCACCTTACCCTCGTCTATGGCTTTGGTGACTGCTTCAGGTTTAGGAGACATGGTCTGCCTTTTATAAACCTGAATTGGGTGGGGTCCAGAGTTTGGAGATTACCAATGTCTTTGTTTATAAGTTCCATGATGATACGTTCCATGGCCTTGCAGACCAGGCTTATTAGGCTAATGGGGTAGCATTTCCCATGGTCCGTGGTGACTCCCCTTTTGTGGAGTGGGATAACTGTCGCTTTGCGCCATTCAGTGAGCACAAAGCCTGAGGTGAGGCTATGATTGAACATGGTGCTTAGGTGGGGCACCGGTTCATTCTGTAGTTAATGTAGAACACAGCCTGGGATGTTGTCAGGTCCCATGGATGCTGTGTTCTTGTCTTTGGAGAGATGGGCCCTTTAGGGGGTTGGGGGGGGGTAAAGTTAGCACTGAACCTATCTGCCAGGATGTTGGCAATATCAGTTGGTTGTGTATATTGAGTGCCATTGTTTTGTAACTCAGAGCAGATCTGAGTGTTGCCATTGAGATTCTTGACATAGCTATAGAATGCTTTGTAGTTGTCTTTAGAATCAGTGGCGATTTTGTTTTCATAACTAGCTTTGGAGGATTTTATGAGGGATCTTAGCTTCTTACTGAGGCTGACCAGGGAGTTCTTCCAGTCATGGGATTTTACTCTTTTTTTGCAACAGTTTCTTTCATATGTTGTAGAGTTTGTTTATGGCAGGGGACCACCAGATTTGCTTCCTTTTTTTGGAGGATAGCATCTTGGTTTTTTTAGGGATAGCACGATCCATGCACTCATGTAAGTGCTTATAAAGTGCATTTGTGTAGGATTCAGCAGTCGTACCTCTATTGTCCATCTGTATGGGTGGCGTGAAGTTTGCCGCTTCTGTCTTAAGAAGCATGAAGTTGGCTTTGGAGAAATGTTTTACGGTGGTTTCCCTAATAGGCGGTGGGGTCGGGATGTGGATGTCTAGGCTGATTAGCTTGTGGTCGGATCTGACCAACGAGGAATTGACCTCTGGTGTGGAACACCAGTCACCCATGTTGGTAATGACCAGGTCTAGGATATTGCTGCTCCTGGTGGGGGTGTGGATAAGTTGATCCAAGGCATTGGAATTTCTGAATTCCAGAAAACGTTGAGCAAAAGGGTTGGTACATGAGTAGTTTTCCCAGTTAATGGTGAGGTAGTTGAAATTGCCCATTATTAGGGTGTTGGGTTGTACCCTAGTATTTTCCAGTGTATCAAGAAATGATGAGTGGGAATCCTGGGGCATGGTGAGGGATCTGTAGCAAGTTACAGTTTGGATTGCGGTCTTGCCCAGAGTTAGTTGCACTTGGATAATCTCGGATGCGTTAAGCTGAACAACTAGCCTCCCTCTTTTTATACATATATACACGTCTGTAATATTGCATTCATTACTAATACAAATAAATTAATACTTATTGGGCATTCCTGTTTTACTCCTGTCATAATACTTATTTTCACATCCATACATTTATTATAACCTGCACTCATAACTTTTCATAACATTTCTTTATTACTTTAATATTTTTTCTACTATACCATATGTTTCTAAAATATGCCAGATTACTTCATTATTCATTTTATCAAAAATTTTACCTATGTCTTCTGCTACCAAGCTTGCTTCTTTATTTTCTTTCAATATCACCTGTAATACTTCTTTCAGTATAATTAACATTTCTTTCACCTTTCAGTCTGTTATACAATAAACGATTTCTCCTTCTGCCTCATTAAATACTGTCACCAATCTTTTTGTAATATTTTCATAAATATTTTATAGTCAGTATTCACTAGTTTTATATGCCTCCATTTTTATATATTTTGTCTTCCATTCTTTTTCCACATGCATTTTATCACTTCACCACCTATGCCTTCTTCTATTATACCTTCTTTCATTCATTCATTTAATTTTTTTTAATATTTCTGTTTAATTTGTATTACTTTCCTTATAATGCTCATAGTTTATACCATCCAATCCTGGTACTGATTTATTTTAAACTTCTTTTATAACCCTCTCTATTTTCTCTATTTTTACAAGATTTTCTAAAAATGTCTTCACTTATTTTCATACTTTACATTCTTCTTGGCCATCCATTTTCTCTTTTTCATACATTTGTCTACACATTTATCAACTATCTCCATAAAATCTTCTTGTATTTGTTTTATGTCCACTTTACTATCTAAGATACTATCCATCATTGCATCTCTTATGTTTACTTCTTTGCCTAAATAAGAAAATAACTTATCTTTCATTCCTTTCAGAAAAAATATTTGTTTATATAACATCATTTTTAATTTTTCTCTGTTTGCTTCATACACCACAATATTTCCCTTATTTTCACTTCCTTATTCTACCTCTTTCTTATAGCGTCATATAATGTATTCATATTCCATCTTATTTTTATTATTCTTTCTACTGCCAAATATGTTTTTTCTACTTCTCTTTATACACTACTCTTCAACTTGTCCATTTTTAAATAGTCTCATTTTCATATGAACTTTCCATAATTAGTCTTTCTCTTTTATCATTTCTTCCTCCTTTCTAAACTTTGCAGTTAATTTCGTTATCCCTTTCCCTCCTTCATTAGTTCCCATCTTTCCCTGTCCTAACCACCCTATGAACCAAAACCTCTGCCATCTGTACTCCTGTTATTTCCTTCATGTTTTAGTGTAAGCTATTCAATCAAATTCAGTCTTAAAATCTGCCTTTTATTTATTCATTTCTTTGATACTTGTAAATCTCCACATTTTAATTATCTTGATGTCTAAATATCATGTGCTATTTTTCCTTAGATTGCAGTTAAAGTCTTCTACCACCACTATTGACATATCACTAACACAATTCTTTTAATTTCTTCAACCATCTGTTTCCCTCCATCATATTAATATATACATAAATCACTATTAATCTTTTACATTTTTGTCTCATTCTCATATCACACATCACTGCCCTTCCTGCTACTAATATAGTTACAGCTAGAATTCATATTTCTTTATTTTTTATGAGTTACAGTTTGATAACATATCTCATTTCCGATTGACCAAACAATCAGCCCCCCTCCACTCTACTGCCTGCATGCATTTCATTTTTTTTTATTTGTTACATCTGTTATCTAGTAAGCAGAAAACATCCATTTTTATTTTTCACACCATTCCAGAAGCACCAAACCTATTATATTACCAGATCTTATTTTTTATTTTTACTATGTCTCTTATCTGTGGTGGTGCTGCGGTAGCTTTGTTGCCTCATAGCAAGACGTTGTCCCATTCGATTCTCAGTTAGAGCGTCTTCTGTGTGGAGGCGTACGTGAATGGGGCGTCCCTTTGTTGAAGGTTGTGCATCAGGGCTGGTAACCTGGTACGTAAAAATCCACTACCAATCATTAGCGGACCGGAGTTCCACTGTGGCGACCCCTAACCGGGAAAAGCCGAAAGACACAAACAAACCATGTCTCTTATCAGTGCCCAAATTCTATAAATTGGCTTTCCCCTGCACTGACCACAACTTCATTTGTTACAGTCTAGTACTGGGTGAATTTCATCACTACAAAAATGACATGTTAGGTTGGTCTCAATACCAAACAAATCCACTATTATTATTCTCAATTATAATATTTGAAATATGTTACCCCTTCTCATCCTTAATATCTATTGTTAGTTACACTTCCCAACCACCAATCCATAGATTTATTTCATCACATATTTTTTAACTTCATGTATTTTACTACCCAGAGAAAGTAAACACATTTGTAATCCATGCTCATCCACAGTTGAAGTTCTAAACTGCATTTGTTTTCTTTTTACTTATAGTCCCAAGCTCTGAAATAAGTAGTCTTTCCATAGTCCTACTGTATTTCTTTTTTCAGTCTCACTCATAAATTTTTCCAGCAAATTAAAGCATTCAAATCTTACTTCCCATACATTTTCAGCTCTCAAAAGAATGCTCTTATGTTTTTAATGTCAAAACCTTGTAGTAAAACAATGCCATCTGTAATGTCATACTTTTTAACACTGACATTGTTTTCACTTTGTATTCTTACAACTGCATGTCTTTTTTGTGGCTGTTGAAAAACTACAATGCTTTGTCCTGTTTTCTTTCCTTCTTCCATTCTTCCTTGTCTTGCTTCATCTGTATAAGACCTTGTTCTAAAAATACTGTTACAAAGGAAAAATCATAAAATTGGCTACTCCAGCTGCTTAGAGTACCTCCAGTGTTTTCCCTTCACTGGCTGCTACTTCTGTCTTCAAACTCTCTATTTCTTCTCCCTGTAATACTCTCGCTATCAAGTTACTCCATTATGATTCCTGTCATCCTTCCTCTCATTCTCTTAGCTCTGACTGGTTCATCAAATTTACTAACACAAGAATCTCCAGTCCTCTGAATTTTAACTCTGTAACAGTCATTCCATCTACTTCTCCTTCCTTCAGTAAGTTTTCTTCTGCCCTTCTCTGAATCTCAGTTGCACTCTCTTCCATATTGTAATTCTTTCAATAGCAGCTCTCTGACACCATCTAGCAGCTCAGAAGAGTAGGAGAAGTTCCTTTGTGCTCTGGCCAAACATCCCTTAGTCATTCAGAATGCCACTTAAGGTCTCCCCTAAGAAGATGACACTGGCCCAGTGGGACTAACCTGGGCAACAGAAAAATGTGTGGGATAGAGGGGAAAGGCATCAGAGGCATGAGGATCTAGAAGTCTGCTTAATGAAGACCAGAAAAGTTAGGAGGAAATGAGATAAAGATTCTGCCAGAGAGATGTGAAGGTGTCTTTCTGAGCAAGAAAGACAGAGGGGGAAGTGTACTGGCAGCAGACTGAAGGACTATCTATTACACAGATCTCCAAAAGTAGTTCTTTTCCTAGAATGTTGCAGACTTGGCCTACAGAGAAGGAATCCAAGGAGGTATTTAACTGAGCCTGGGATAGGTAGGAAAACTGAAAATAGGAATGATATAGACGTAATAGATATCACATGTTAAATGCAATTAAGTTGTTGACCGCATATGTTTATTGCTTCCTTCTGTCCTTCAGGAATTGTAGTCTAATAAAAGGCAAATGCAAATACCTTCTCAACCCCAGCGTAAAACAAGGTAAATGCAAGGATTCAAGGACTACTTCCTTTAATGACTCACGCGTGCAATAGACATGCCATAGTTGAAAGCTCATTATCATTTCTTTGCAGCTCACATTTATTTATTTATTTATTTATTATTTATTTATTTCAGTTTGATTACCGGGGAGGTCCACTGGGCTTTGGGGGCCCGTTTTCGGTGGAGGCCCAGGGAGAAAAGCTCCAACAAGGAAATACAACAGTTTAAATATTTTGATTACAAAAACAGTTTCAATTAACATGCAAAGTCATAGACAGTATGTATTACAGATAACAGGTAGTTACAAAAGAAAAAACACTAACAATTTCAAATTTTTGTTAAGGAGGAAAAAGGCTTACATAATGAAAATACAAGTTTTACTGTTTTGTTCCCTAAGCTAAATATTTTTAGAAAGGAATAGGAAGGTGAATAGGAGGAGGTCAGCCTGGAGTAAAGGGAGAAGGTAGTTTAAGAGTTGTAGGCTGAAGAGTGCAGTTGCAAATTCTGTTTAGATAGAGGTAGGAATGAAGTTGGGTTTTGAAGTTATTAAGGTTGGTACATGTCCTTAGTGACGAGGGCAGGGCATTCCATTTTTTAGCTAGGGTAAAGGATAAGAGAAACTGACCTGCAGGGCGCTGGGGTTTTTGAACTGTGATCAGGTTTTGTTGAGAAGTTCTAAGTGGTCTAAGGGGGGTATAAGGTTGTAGAATATTAAAGAGAGCAGGGCAGTTAGAAGGGTGTAACAATAGTTTGAAGGCTGTGGTGATTTGGAGGAAGTTAAGTTGATTGGGAAGTTCAAGCCAGTTTAGAGAGTGAAGGGAGGAGCAGTGATGAAAAGAGGATTTGGCGTTTGTGGCAAATCTAGAGATTTTGTTGTAGCATAGTTCCAATTTGGTGGTAAGTGTGGATGAAAGATTAGTGAGCAGGGGAGCTCCGTACAAAAGGGAGGGAAGGAGGTAAGTAGAGGCAAGGGTTAGTCTGGAATGAGGAGAGAGGAAGTGGTTGTTTCTATACAGTAAACCTAGTTTTATGTGTGTTTTTTTGATGTTTAGCTGGATATGGGTTTTAAATTTTAGTTGATCATCGATTGTAACACCGAGAAGTTTGGTGGAGGGTACAATCTCGATAGAGGAGTTACTAAGGCTGGTAATTTGAAATGAGTTTTTATTAAGGGAGGAGGATTTAGAGGGGGAGAAAAGGAGGATCTTAGTTTTGTTAGCATTTAAGGAGAGATGATTTTGTAGCATCCAGTTTTCAGTGGTTGAGAAGGCACTTTGAGTTAGGGCTTGGAGGTCTGTTAGGTATGAGGCAGAGCAGATCAATGTGGAATCATCAGCATATTGCACAATTTTAGTGTTAGGGATGGCTTTGTGGAAGTCAATAATAAAGATATTGAATAATAATGGGCCGAGTATGGAACCTTGAGGTACTCTTGCAGGGGTAGGAAGAAAAGTAGAGGTGGCTTGGCCCCATCTCACAGCTTGGGATCTGTTTGAAAGATAGCTGGAGAACCAGGAAAGAGTCTTTGGACAAAGGTTGAGATTAGATAGGTGATTTAGAAGGTGGGTGTGAGAGATGGTGTCAAAAGCTTTGGATAAATCTAGTAGGACAGTGGATACTATATTACCGGAGTCACGAGCTGAATTAACAGAGTGCAAGAAGGAGAGAAGGGTGGTGTTAGTACTGTGTCCTGGGCGGAAGCCGTGTTGGGAAGTTGGTGCTTGGTAAGGAATGGCAGGAGTTGCAGGTGGATACATTTTTCTAGGATTTTGGAGACAGGGGAGAGAATGGCTATAGGGTGGAAATTTGTGACAGTACAATTTTTGCTGCATTTGTGGAGAGGAAGAATGTAAGCAGTACGCCATAGTTTAGGTACGTATGATTCAAGTAATGACCTATTAATTAGAATTTCTAGCACAGTACAAAATTGTATAATGTTTACTGTGATTGGCACCAGACGATACTGTTGTCAAAGTGAGAGTTAGCCACTACACTTTCACTTAACAAACAGTAATACATATATAAAGATGTTAGGAAGGGTTTGGAGCTTGTGCCATGCATGAAATGTTTAGATATCCTACATATTGTATAGTGGTAGACAACAGTTTTATCATTTTTCTAATATTTACAGCTCAAGTAACATTGACATTTATTTGCGGCATTGTTAATATTTATTTATTTATTTATTTATTTAACATTTGTTTACCAGGAAAGTCTGACTGGGACAGAGCCCATTTTCAGCAGATGCCCAAGGAGAAAGGCACCAGCATGTTTTCATTATGTGTACAATGGCTCTAAGCATACCATTTAACAGTATGCAGGAGGCCAGATATATAACTATCTTACTTGGATATGTATGATTTCATGTAAGGAGATAACATGTTACATTTAGTATAATAATATTAATAGTATAACATCACATTAGGCTATTCCATATTTATATTGAAGTAGCCCCTTTACCTCATTTGAATGTCTGCTTCTACTATAATTAGACAAAAGTGAATGAACCAACAATTGGAATCCCTAAAATGCATTCATAAAAATGGCCAAAAAAATTATATTTCTAAGTGTTTGCCCCCATTCACACACAAAACATATGTATACGAAGTCCATGGTCACACCAACTTGAAAATGGGGGGGGGTTCCAAAAAAAGGGTGTCACTGCCGGCACTCACCAACAATGATTTCTTACAGAGGTACTATACTTGCTGACTTGTTGAACCTCAGGCAACAAAAGTTCAAGAGTTCAGTCTTTGTACACCAAAAGGGTAATGCGAACATTCCTGTAAAGGGCTCTGCTTGCTAGTCTGGTTCATCTATTTATTTATTTACTCTTTTTAATTTTATTTATTTACTTATAATTTGTTGACCAGGGTAATGCATTGATCTACTAGAGGGCTACTTCAGACAAAGCCTATGTACACAGTATAAAGATATAACAGCATGGTAGGATTGCTTACTGTGCTAAGGTTCCTTAATAGAAATGATAAATCTAACAAAAGATTTATAGAAGTATATGATAGATACTGCAGGGTATTAGACATAAAGTATGCATAATAAACATTCCAGGGCACTGAGTTCTAGACCATATGTCACAAAACGCAGTAGCCATGCACAAGTATTCAAAATGTACCACATACAACATATAGTTTCCAACTTGCAAAATTATGTACAAACTGGTTCTAAATGTATATACAAGAATTACACATCTCTGATTACGGAAGTGCTCCAAATTCCAAGATAGATGCAGCTTGTGATTTAAGGTGACAGCTGAAGTGGGGCAGGTGATGGTTGTACTGAGTCATGAAATCTTAGTTTAAAGAGTCAGGTGTGGTGGGCTAATTTATTCGCTGATCCATTCTTTTATGGGGAAACAATTTAGTCATAGAACGGATGAAGAAACAGTGCTGTTAATGTGAGGTTTGTAAGGGGGATATTTTTAGAGGACAAGGCTTTAAGTGGAAAATTGCATTCTAGATGCACTAGAACTGTGCTGCAGGAAAGAATAGCAGGAGATTTCTATTTCTCTTGAGGATAAATTTGCTGATTTTTGGTTTAGTTTGTATGATATGGAAGGTGAAGAACATAAGACCTCAACATTGCAATGCATCTTTCTGTAAACTGGAAGTTTTGCAAGCCTTGTCCAAAATAAGGAAAGAGATGCTGGGGAGTCATGAAGTGAAATATTAGCAAGCAATACCACAAGCGTGAAGAGGCAAAACATTCCCTTGGTATACATTATATGCAACTGGTTTTGATCTTGAAGTTTCTAAGTTGGGTATGCTTGCTGCAAAAATCATTAAAATACCATTTATGCTGCTTAAATATAATTAGCTCATAAAGACAGAAGCAGTCCTACTACTGAGGCAATAGAATAGGATTGTGAATGAAATTCTTCACTGTCTTCGCAGTAAATACCAAATTCATCAACAAAGTTTACTCCAAATCATTGAATGCTGCCACTGTGAAGCAAAACTTTTTCCATAGTAATGTGACCTTGAGCGTATTTATGTTTAGTAGTATAAATGGAGTCCTCACTTGGAGAGGGTAGGAGCCTTTGAACCCCTAAAAATAAAAACCTCAGTATATTCATTTAAATTAGTCTTTTCATTAAATGCTGGATTTCATATTAGATTGTTGAGATGATCTGTAGTGAACAGCTCTGCTCTGACCAAAACCGGCATGGAATTTATTTAGAGACAGACATGATGTTTAATTCCTCTGGCACAGAATCATATGTGAAACTGAACAGAAATATTTGTGAAACCAGCTATACAGAATATTTGTTTAAGTTGTAAGCACAGATCAGCTGCTCAAAATGCAACTACAGCGCTTACTTTACACATCATAATTCAGGGACATCTTGTTTTAGCCAAAGCCATCAGGCATTTCAGTGAGAGAGAATTGTTTGAGGTCATTGGCTGACTGAGGTCTTCTGGACTACAGCTTAGACTAAGCACCTTATTGGTTCTTTTGAGATTTCTTTCTTGAAAGCTGTCTCAGGTTTCAACTTTCTGTTACCTAAGAAGCTCAGTTGTGAGTGTTCTGCCATTTTACAGTGAGCTAATCGATGGAAGGACACTCAGCAAACTCGGAGCTATAATATATAACATTAAGTATCCTGTTTTTTGTTTATTTTGTTCTTTATTTCTTTGTTGTTTATTGCACTTTGTGTACTGTGTATTTTTTCTAGCTAGTTTCACTGTGTGTGAGGTATTAACTGGAAATTGTCCACTCTTATTAAGCATCTGTTGGGTTGTTTGTTTATGATAACTTGTTGCAGTTAAACTCTTTTTTCTAGTGGCTCCTTTAGCTGTTTAAAACTTTCATTTAAAGGCTCACTGCTGCTTTTCAGCTGTGAGTAACATTTCTGCAGTTTGTTTTCCACCCTCCCTCCCTGTTGGTATAGTGTTTTTATAGTTGGTGGCTTTGCAGTTGCCCGCCCCTAGTGTAAATTTGATCTGGGACCCTCCCCCCAGTCTAGTGTCATTACCTCATTCTACCCAGTACAGGGAGAGCATTCAAGAAGGCCAATCAGCTTAGTTTCTGCTACTCCTTTCTCTCTTTCCACAAAAAAAAAAAAAAAAAAATGTATTTGCTTTTACTGTATTTGTGTTTTTCCTACTTTATTTTGCTTTTGCGTCATCTTAAAAGTACTCAATTGTATTTATTACTGCTTTGTGTAACTCATTCTAAGCCTTTTAGTTTAAGCACCTGGGCTTCAGACCAGTTTTACATTAAGAAGGTTTGTGGTCTGCACTGTAGTGGCAGAACAGGTAGCTTACATCCTTCTAAGTTGGGAACTGCTGATTGAGGGCTCAGTGTCTGTTATTCTAAAAGTGTATTAATTCTGGTTTAAGCACTTGGGCTTGAGGCCAGTTATTTTACATTAAGAGGGTTCGTGTTCTGCACTCTTGTGGGAGGAGAGGCTGGACTCTGTCCTTCTGAGCTGGGAATTTCTGGTTAAAGGCTTATAGTGCCTGCATATTTGAACTGCTTCTTACTGAAATTGGTACACCTTGTTTGCTGTAGCATAGACTAGATCCAGGCCTGCTGAATCTAGCTTTGTTTGTATAACTTGAGCACTAATCCAGGCATTCTTTAAAGTATTCAGTTGTATTTATTACTGCTGGTAGTAACTTGATTAAAGTGTAGCTATAATTTCTAAGTCTTTTGGATTAAGCACTTGGGCTTCAGACCAGTTGTTTTACATTAGGAAGGTTTGTGGCCTGCACTGTGGTGGCAGGACAGGTAGCTTACATCCTTCTAAGTTGGGAACTGCTGATTGAGAGCTCAGTGTCTGTTATTCTAAAAGTGTATTAGTTCTGGTTTAAGCACTTGGGCTTCAGGCCAGTTATTTTACGTTAAGAAGGATTGTGGTCTGCACTCTTGTGGGAGGAGAGGCTGGACTCTGCCCTTCTGAGCAGGGAATTTCTGGTTAAAGGCTTATAGTGCCTGCATATTCTAACTGTTTCTTACTGAAATTGGTACACCTTGTTTGCTGTAGCATAGACTAGATGCAGGCCTGCTGAATCAAGCTTTGTTTGTATGCTTGTTGTTTGTTAATTTCACTGAAACGCTAATTCCACCTAAAACGCGGCCTTTTAGCACTTCTGTGGATCCCTAGTGATATCTGCATTGCTTACTGTACTTATTTCCTTGTTTCACTTGAAAGAAAGTTACTGTTTGTCATTTTTCCATTTAAGTTACCTGTAACACATTGCATTTAAGTTACCTGGCACTTGCTCACTAAAGCAATTATATAAGTCAGCTCTAAAAAATTAAAAGCACTACACCCTCACAAACTCCACTTGAGTACCTTGTTCCCCATTGGCCTTTTTTTTCAATTATAAAGGAATTCCCAATACTATTCTAGCATGTCCAAAGGTCAGTTGTCAATCTCCTCTCCGGTCCAGCTGGTGAATCTGGGAATCTTGAGGCAATGTTACAACTGCCTCATGTACACAGACAACCCTCTCCTCCTCCCAACAAATCCCAACACATGTGAGAGATGCAACCATATAGCCAAACTGGAGGCTAAGCTCTCTCAACTCAGTACTGGTGTAACCAGTCAGGAGGAGAAGGAAACCACACTCACTACAATTCCAGTCTCACATAGACCTACCATGACAACAAACCAAACACATAAACACACAAAAACATACTCGGAGGCTCTAAATAAAAATCTGCCTAAGCAGCAGAGACCTCCAAAGCAGACACCCAGCAGCCGCTACCCCAAAACAAAACACGTGCAACACATAGCTCATAAAGCCAGTGTGCTGAACAGTCACAGCCCTTAAGGCTAAACAACACACCTGATACACTTGTAATAGGTGACTCTATCGTCAGGCACACTGACATCCCGCTCACCAGGCTGAACAAGGAGAAGGTCACGGTGAGCTGCCTGTCGGGCGCTAGGATCCACCACATAACACAAGCACTCAGGTCACTCCAAGGCAAGTACAAATATGACTCAGTCATTGTCCATGCTGGTGTGAATGACCTGAGACGTACCTCCCTGGACTACATGAAAAGAGACATAGAGGAGCTCTCTGAGCATGTAGCCCAGGCCAGTATGACCCTGACCTTGAGTAGCATCTTACCCTCACCAAGAATGATGCCACAATATGAGGACAAGATAATCAATTTCAACAATTGGCTTAAGTGTTGGTGTCATTCAAAGGGGATCCAATGCCTGTTAGCCTGGGATGACATACTCGACAAGCCACGATGGTTCGCTAGGGGCGGCTTGCACCTGTCACCCCTGGGCTTTCAGATATTGGCAAAGGGTCTTGCTACCCCCATAGTGCCTTTTTTAGGCAAGGCTCAAAAGACAAACCCACCTCCATAGGTATCACAAGGGATAAGCCTAAGGTATAAGATATACCCAACTAATCACACCAAATTGCTAGGAGTGGAAATAGACAATAAACTAAAATTTGACATTCACATATCCATGACCATAAAAAAAGTCCACAAAAAACAAGGAGCATTGTACAGAAATAAACAATTTCTCACCAAAGCAGCAAAGATTTCAATAGCAAATTCCCACCTTATCTCCAGCCTACTTTATGCCTCTCCAGTATATACCAACCTAAGGCAATGTGATCTAAACAAGCTAGAGACCTGCTACAACAAAATCACAAAATTCGCCACAGGGGCATCCTACCGTAGTCACCACTGTCTCTCACTTGCTGAACTGGGCTGGCTTGAACTCCCTCACCTCCTTCAGTGGTATCAACTCTCACTCGCCCACAAACTAGTAAACCATCCACTAAATGTCCCATCCCTCCAGAATCTACTCCAACCCTATCGCACCACCAGACCACTAAGATCCAGCAACAAAATCACTTGCAGATCACTAAAGCCAATAACTCTGCTGGTGAAGCACTATTCTCTTAGCCATAGCCAAATTATGGAACTCACTCCCACCCACAATTACCTCCATACCATCATGCACCAACTTCAAAACTTTATTAAAAGCGCACCTAAAACATGCTGGCTATGCCCTTGCAACTCCCACTCTAATATCATCCACCCCATCCAACTACTACCTTTCTTTCACTTCCACTAACTACCTTGATGATAGCAAGCTCAGATGCTCATAAGCCTAGTACTTATTATACAGCAGGAACTTCTCATTGTTACATTTGTTAATGCCTGTTATGTACTTCACAGATAAAGATTCTAGTTGTCTACTGATGTACTATGTTCTTCATCTGTAAATATGTTGTAAGTAATTTCTATGTTAAATTGTTAATCACTATGTAATCCAATGTAACTACTGTCTGTTTATTTTACTGTGGAGCTTTTCTCCCCGGGCCTCCGCTGAAAATGGACCCACGTCCAGTTGGACACTCCCGGACAACAAATTTAAATAAATAAATAAAATAAAATAAATAAAATAAATAAGAAACTAAGAGTAATGCTACTCAGCGCCAGAAGTCTAAACCTCAAGATGCACGCACTCGAAACTCTCCTTAGCATGGAGAACATCGATATCTGTGCAGTAACAGAAACCTGGTTCAAGGCTCCCGAGAGCACCCCAGCACTACCAGGTTATACCTCATACCATGCTTTTCGGCCCCAAAACTTGGACCGAACTACAAAAGGAGGGGGAGTATCAATATTCGTCAAAGATACCCACACCTCCAGGTTGGTGGCACAGCACGGAAGTATCAGAGACTATCCATGTGCAACTAACTGTGGGTAAAACTGCCTTCCAGTTTATAGCCTGCTACAGACCACCCTCCCAAACACAGGAACCCCACTCGGCCTTCCTGAGAATATTGGAAAATATGAAGGTCTCTCCAAACACCATTATATTGGGCGACTTCAACTACCCAAACATAGACTGGGAGCATTACTCTAGCTCCAACACCCTAGCCCAAAGGTTCCTAGAATTTATAAACTCAAATGCTATGGAACAACTTGTTACCACTCCCACAAGAGGAGAAAACATACTGGACCTGATCATCACCAACATGGGGACACTATGCTCCAGACCAGAAGTGTATCCCTCACTGGTAAGATCAGACCATATACTAATCTCACTGGATATTCACATCCCAACCCCACCCTCTGCCCAGAAAACCACAGTGAAAAACTTCTCTAAAGCAAATTTCACACGCCTCAAAACCGAGGCAAAATCCTTCAAAGCCCCTGGGCCTGTGGAAAATACGGCCCAGACCGCAGAATCCTTTATAAACGCATTCTATGAACACCTTCAGGAATGCATGGATCATGCAATCCCAAATAAAACCAAGACCCAATCCTCCAAAGGCAGACGTCCTGTCTGGTGGACCCCAGCCATAAACAAACTATACAATAGAAGGAGGAAGCTACTACATGATAGAGCAAAATCCCAAAAAGGGAAGGCATCTCTGATCAGTATTAGCAAAAAACTACGGGCACTCATAAAATCGTCTAAGGCCAGCTTCGAGAGACAAATTGCACAGGACACTAAGGATAATCACAAGGCTTTCTTTAGTTATGTTAGGAACCTGGGTGGGAATTCCCAGATATGCTCAGAATTAGTCCAAAATGACAAAAAATTCACCGAGCCCACAGACATTGCCAACATCCTAGCTGACAGGTTCAGTGCAAACTTCTTCCCCCCCCTCCCCAACAAAAGGGCAAATATCTATCCCAACAGAGTGCTGCCCCCCTGACATCTCAGATGCTCAGGTAAGAGCCGCCCTCTCCAAAGCAAAAAACACAGCATCAATGGGACCAGATGGTGTCCCGGGCTGCGTCCTACATGAACTCCAAGAAGAGCTAAACCCAAACATAAAACTACTGTTCAATCTTAGCCTTACTACAGGATATGTACCCAAAGAGTGGCATACAGCAACAGTGGTCCCTCTCCACAAAGGTGGTGCCTCAACAGATCCTGGAAACTATCGCCCATAAGCCTGACTAGCTTGGTCTGCAAAGCTATGGAAAGGATCATCATGGACCTCATAAATAAAGATATTGGGGACCTACAGACACTGGATCCTACCCAGTTTGGCTTTGTTAAGGGCAGATCCTGCCTTTTAAACCTGGTTGATTTCTTTGAAACAGTCACCAAGGCCATTGACGAGGGGAAGGTGGTCCACACAGCCTACCTGGACCTCGCAAAAGCCTTCGATACAATACCCCACTCGGGCATTATAGATAAGCTCACCAGCTTAAATATAAACCCCTATGTCACTAGATGGGTTGCAAACTGGCTCAAGGACAGAACCCACATGGTTAGAATTGCTGGAGCCATGTCAGACTCCAAACCAGTTACAAGTGGCATTCCACAAGGCTCAGTCCTGGGACCTCTCTTGTTCGGTATATATTTCTCGGCAGTACAGGCCAACACAGAAGGACTGTGGCTGACCAAGTTCGCAGATGACTGCAAACTGGGCATCATAATCAACTCTCCAGCCAACACAAGCATCCTCCAAAAGGGATTCATAGAAACAGACAACTGGTGCCAGAGCCATGGCCTCAAGCTAAATGCCAAAAAGTGTATAGTCATCCCCTTTGGCAAAAACAAAGTGCCCACAAATTACCACATAGGTGGTAATCCATTAAGTACAGAAGAAGTAATTAGGGACCTGGGACCCAAGTTGATAGCAATCTTTCATTTGACAACCACGTGGCCAAAGTGGTTAGAAAAACATTTTATATAGCCCACCTAATCATGAAAGGATTCACATCTAGATCAGGGGAGGTCATCGTGCCTCTTTACTCATCCCTCATCAGGCCCATAATTGAGTACAATGCCCCTTTTGGGATGTACCTTACCAGACACCTGCAGCAACTGGAAAGACTCCAAAAGTACCTCACCAAGAGGATCAAAGGGCTCAAACAGATGCCATATGCTGCCCGGTTAAAGAAACTCCAGCTCTACTCAGTGGCATACCGCCTGCTCAGAGGCGATCTGTGCCTCACATATAAAGCCATGTCCAACCCGGAATTAATGGACATGCTGCACCTCAGAAAATCCAAATCCCATCGAGTTACGCGCTCGAGAGACTTGAACCTCAGCACTGAAATAAATAGGACATGCTGGAGGGACAGATTCATAACCCAGAGGCTCCCTTCACTCTGGAATAAAATCCCAGTCCAGGTTAGGCAGAGTCCCACATTGACTCTCTTCAAGAGGAATCTTGATGAGTGGATGGGAGATCGTAGGTTTACCCCAGCTATCACTTCTGTGTCATTGTTAGACAGAGGCACAGTTTACTAACCTCAAAAAAAGGCATAGCAAAATTAATTTAAAATGGCTGGCGAAAGCCAAACACACTCTAGCTAGGCTTATAAATGCCCTAGGGCAGATAGCCTAGTATGAACCTATGAACCTATGAACCTATGAACCTATGAACATCTACTAATGCAAAGAAATTCAAATTTCCCCATATTGAGTATAAAAAAACCCTAAAAACTACTACCCTTTATTTCTGTAGTACCATGTTCTAAACAGCCACTGATGCTAAGATACAGTCTAGGTTAAGGGGCTGGAAAACCTTTTGTACTTCTAATGAATGGCTCATACAAGTCTTAAGTGCCTGAGAGTCATAAAGTGTAGTAACAGCGTATATTTCCACAAGTTAATGTTATGTTACTGCAACTTAATAAATAAGCAGAGTATGAACTGTTGTACATGTCCTTCATTTACCGCTTTAGTAACTGCAGTGGTGCTCTCATATGGGATGTGCAGTCATATATATATATATATATATATATATATATATATATATATATATATACTTGAGTGTACATGTACTGCATTTCTTTCCGCTTTTGTAAATTAAGAATTTAAAAACACCATATTATCGATATATCTATTATTTAATAATGCATATTTCATGAGAAATATTTCTTATATAACTGTCTTGACAGTGTTGCCTTATTGTCTGTGAGCCAGCATCCTTGATCCCTGTGTATTCTCATGCATGAAGCATTTAATATCACTTTTATTATCTATAATTATAACATGCAGTAGTGATTTAGTGTTTAGTATTGTTCTCTTTCACTTCTAGTCAGTATTTATGACATTCTGATCAATAACCCTTGTGGTCTTAGGGGGAATGTATATATTCTTGCACCATCCCAAAGTTTAGCCTTTAAATGCGTCCTCATCTTGTACAAAGAGGAGTGTATTTGTGGATGCACCATGCTTGAAGCATTGACTTTAGTGTTTTCGGGTCTATATTAGAACATCGAAGCCTTGAAATCGACCCCTATTCCGTGAATGCTGAAAATAGCGAAGCTACAGAACACCAAATTTTTTTCCTAGGGAAAGAATTCAGTTGGCCATTTCTGTGGCTTCGCTATTTTCAGCACTGTGGTGGAAAGTTATGGGTCAGGTTCAGGTAAGTTTGTGATTGTGTGGACATGAGGGTTAGGGCAGGGTATGTGAGTTAGGGTTAGGGCACGGGTGAGGTGAGTGTGCGATAGTGACAGACCTTAGGGTTAGGATTTGGGTTAAGGTAAGTGGATACATAGTAGTGTATGTACAGTTTAGTGTAGGGTTAGATGTAGGATTTTAAGTGTATGTGTGTGGACTGATTTTTTTTTGTTGTGCTTGTGTTGTGTGTATGTGTTTCGGAACAGCAAATTTTTCCCTGGGAAAAAATTCACTGTTTTGCATGTTCGATATTTTAAGCGTTCGCTGAATAGGGGTTGATATTAGAACATTCGAAGTTTCAAAACTTTGGTGTTCTAATATAGACCCGGTGTTTTCAGGTAATGTATTTTATGAAATTGCAGGCACTAGCATTCTATTCATTGAATGCTGTTCATTAGCTATGACCCTGCCCTCCCTCCCGAATCAAAGATCCAGTTTGTCTTCACTAACTTGGGTGGACATTTCCAAATGAAAAAGCTCATAGTGATATAACTTATTTTAGTTAAACAACTGGTTTTAATTGTGCCTTGGGAAGGGAGATCTACTATTCAATAAAACTCCCATTGAATGTAATCTCCCTGACCCCACTTCCTTCATCAAATAAGTCCTTGGAAGGTTTTGCATTTCTTTGTGTTATTGCAAAATTTCATTATTTGTAAGAATTTTTTCACTCTTGCAGTGTTTTTTTTTCCTTGAATTTGTTTGACTATGGAGTTAATATGCTTGGGTAAGAGGGTATAGGTGTGAAGCCCACACATGGATGATTCCATGAGGGCTTCTTTTGTATTGTCACCCACATATTCAGATGGTGTGTTTTCTCTTTAGTTCAAATTGTCATGTTTACAGTGGGTGGATTGTGTATTGACTTCTGTTAAGTGATCATTTGGGGTATACATCTTTAGCAGTCAATTTTCCAGACAGAGTTGAGTGCCAGATAGTCACCATGTTCATTGCAATATTTGGTTATTGGTCATTTTTCATAGCACACTTGTTAATAATTGATTGTATACCAACCTCTGTTTGAGTACTTTTTAACCACTTTACCTCTTGTCCATATATTACATATCATAGCAACAGTATGCATTGAGGACCCCGTCTTTTGAGGAAATTGGACATGTTTTCATTTGTCCATTCTGAGCTGCTAGTAAACACTTGCTCATCTTTGGAACAAACTTCTCAGTGCCCTCCTATTCCATTATAGAAACTGCATGCTGTGTGTCACACTGGGTCCATTAGATAATGTTATACCTTTACAAGTGTAAACTTGTTGATGGAGTGATACTGCTTACACTTAAGGCACTATGGTACGACTAAAGGGTATTATCTGTCATCTTCAGTTGTGTTATTAATAAAATTTATATCACACAAATTTTTCTTGAATGTTTACAACTTGCACAGACTTCTGTCCAGACAGTTTATGGTTGGGTATAGAGGTGCAGATATAATTTTTAATATAATTTTATTTCATAAACCTTTTTTAATTCTTATAATGTAAACTATGGACCACTATTGATAAACGTCTACTAAGGCAAGCTGTTTCTAGCTTCTTCTTTTGGCTTTTCCCAGTTAGGGATTGCCACAGTAGATCACCTATTCCACTCATGATTGGCAGTGGAGTTTAACAGTGCTGAATTGCCAGCCTGGCACCCAACCTTCCACAGAAGTGTACTCACACACTCATGCCTAGGGCCAATTTAGAGTAACCAGTCCACCTACAGCATGTCTTTGGGATGAAACCTACACAACCAGAGGGAGGACACGCAGACTCTGCACAGAAGGCACCCCAGCTGAGGAATGAACCGGAAAACCTCTTGCTGTGAAGCAGCAATGCTAACCGCTGCACCACCATGGCTGCCCAAGCTGCTAGTAGCAAATATTCTTTTTAATGCTGATCATTTTAAATGCTGTTGACTCCATGAAGATTCTTTTTGGCAGGTCCATGAAAGGTTAATCATACATTTAGGACTAGTAAGACTTCAGTGCAGATTTTGGCCAGGTCTATATTTATTTATTTTATTTTATTTTATTTTATTTGTTTATCTATTTATTTATTTTTCTTACACCAGCCCATTCTAAAATGTTAGAACAAAGGATTTCATTTATTTTAAATCTCGGGTGCACCCCTATCATAGTATCCTGCATTCAGGACTCTAACATAATTAGAGCAACCAATCTGGCACTACGTAAATTTCCTAGGATGTTACAAGTCATCACTTTAGGAACTGCATTTTTCTAATCTCAAAAAGCAAGACTGCTTGGAAAGAATTATCATAAAATGATCAATAATGACATAGGAAACTAAAGAATCTGGACCCAACCCAGCTTGGTTTCATCAAGGGCAGGTTATGCCTACTTAACCTGATGCATTTCTTTGAGAAGATCACCAAGGCAATGGATGAGGATAAAATGGTTCACACTGCCTATCTTGACCTGGCCAATGCATTTGACACAATGCCCCATTAGGGAATTGTTGATAAACTTTAGAGGTTAGGCATAAACCTTTATGTCAACTGGTGGATAGCCGGCTGGCTCACAGACAGGATGCATGAAGTTAGAAATTAGGACTTCATCTCTACAAAGAGGCCAGTCACAAGAAGAAATCCTCTGAGATCGGTCCTGGAACTGCTCCTTTTTGGTATTTACTTTTCTGTAGTCAAAGCCATGTCAATGGCCTCTGGCTGGCTAAATTTGCAAATGATTGCAAATTAAGAGCAGTCACAGAATTCCCCACTGACGCAAATGTTCTCAAGGAAGGGCTGACACAGACAAATTACTGGTGTCAGAGTCATGGACTAAAACTAAATACCAAGAAATGCATAATAGTAACCTTTGGGAAGTCATCCATCCCTGGTAACTATCATATTGGCAGCACATCCTTAAAATTTGACTCAGTAGTCAGGGACCTGGGAATACACATACACAGTAAACTAGCCTTTGACCATCCAGTGTCTACACTAGTGAGGAACTCTTTCTATGTTGTCCAACTTATAAACAAAGGCATGACATCTGGGTCCAAGGAGTTCATTATTCCACTGTATTTGGCATTAATTAGATCTATCCTTGAGTGCAATGTCCCCTTTCGTACCTGACCTGGCATATCCAACAATTGGAATGTCCACAGAGCTTCTTTACTAAAAGAATACAGGGAGTAAGTAACATGCCCTATGCAGACTGCCTCAAGGCCATATCCCTGTATTCTGTTTCCCATAGGCTGTTAAGGGGAGATCTATGCCTAGAATACAAGACATTGTCAGACCTCACCCTGATGGACCTCCTACATATCCACAAAACAAACAACACCAGAATTGCCCATTGTAAAGACTTAAACTTGCCTGAGATATAAATACAGCCTGCTGATGAGACAGGTATATATCCCAGAGACAACTTATTTTCTGTTACAGGCTACGCATCCATGTGAAACAGAGTTCTTCCATAACCCAATTCAAGTGTAACTTGGCAACTGGATAGAAAACACAACACTCATCCATGGATTGGAACCTATGTCTCTAATGGACAAAAGTAGCCAGTAAATTGTTCCTCTCCCAACCCCTGCTTGTAAAGGTTTAATCTCCCAAGTCTCTGCTGACAGTTATCAAGGGTTCCAGAACTTATCAGAGATTTGGGATGCATGGTTAGGCCTAAAAAGTCCCTTGTGGCTGTTAGCCTAGTCTACAGCTATGAACATAAGATATAACAAGATGTCACACTTAATGTTTATTTTGCAACAAACCTATCCGTATGCTGCTACCAAAGACTTCAAGTTGCTGTTTGTACAGCTGAATTTATCAGGCTCAATCACGCAATGATTAATGCTTTGTGTACAAACTTAGGATTCATGGCCAGTTCTTTTTTAATCATTTGTTAATGAGTAATTAGGGTGGTCAATAGACCCTTTTCATGAAGTTTTACATGTATTTTGTAACAATTCATCATCACTGCCATATTACTTTTTGTTGCCAAAGCAACCTTTCCAATTTCAAGATCATTCTAAAATATATCTTGTGGGAGGAGAGGGTAGCTTCTGCCCTTCTGAGCTGGGAATTGCTGGTTGAAGACTTATTGTGCATGCTTATCTGAGGCGTTTTTTTCTGAAATTGGTGCACTTTGTTTGCTGTAACATTGACTAGATTCAGACCTGCTGAATCTAGCTCTATTTATATAACTTGAGCACTAAACCAGGCCATTTTTTGTTGGAGAGGGCTCCCCTGCGCCCTAGTGGCAGGAGTATGCAGTTAGAACTCATCTGATTGAAGGTTGCTGCAACAGGGCTCAGTTTTGAGATTTTTTATTGGTTAATCTGCTTAAATCAGTTTGTTCTTGTTTGCTACATATGCAAATCCAAGCCATCTGCTTGCTTCTGCAAAACGTAAGTAGAATTGCTCATTGTATATTGTACTTTTGAACTGCATTTGGACCGTGCAGTGGTTGTGTTGTTGCCTCACAGCAAAAGGTTCTTTATTTAAATTCTCAGCTATTGTGCCTTCTGTGCAGAGTCTGCATGTTCTCCCTGCATTCGTGTGAGTTTCCTCTGGGTTCTCCGGTTTACTCCCATGTTACAAAGACATGCATCTGGAGCATTTCTTCCCGAGCTGCCACTGACAATTGGCTCCATTCCAAGCCAGACTTTCCTAGTGCACAAATGTTAAATAAAATAGTAATTTTTTTTTTTACCATATCAATGCTTATTTGAACTGTTTTTTTTTTTTTATATTGTTGCACTCTGTTGCTGTAGCATAGACTAGATTTCAACCTGTTGAATCCACAGGTTCACAGGTTGGTACTAGGCTATCGGCCCTAGAGCCTATACATGCCTAGCCATAACAATTCCCTGACTATTTCTTCCAACAATATTTACTTCCCTGGACCCATGTCTAGCAGGGCGACTGACGTGATCCCCGGAGTGAATTTCCAATCTCCCATTCAATCATCACGGTTCCTTTTGAAGAGGGCCAAAGAGGTGCTCTGCTTGACATGTATGAGCAGTCTATCCCAGAGTCTGGGGAGTCTCTGGGTCAGGAATCTGTCCCTCCAGCATGTTTTGTTCATTGTGATGACAAGGTTTAGAATGAACCCTGGAGCATGTGGCTCTGAGGGATTGGGATTTCTTTAAGTGTAGCATGTCCAACAGCTCTGGATTTGACATGGCCTTATATGTTAAGCAGAGATCGCCTCTGAGTAGAAGATATGCAACAGCTTATAGCTGGAGTTTTTTTAGATGGTCAGCATAGAGCATCTGCTTTAGGCCTGTGATTCTTTTAGTGAGGTATTTCTGCAGCCTTTCCAGTTGCTGCAGATGTCTTGAGAGGAACATACCAAATGGGGTGTTGTATTCTATAATGGGTCTAGTGAGGGATGAGCACAGTTCCCCTTTGACCTGATGTGTGCCAAGATGAAGAAGGATTGGATTTCCTTTGTGTTGTTGTTGTATGGTATCAAAGGTAAAACCACAGACCACACTGTGTCCTAATCCCTCTCTCTCACACTTTTTGTTTGGTGTGTGGTACCACACCATTGTGTGGTATTAGTACATGTTTTTTTTTTCAGGGGATATATCTCTACATTTTTTCTTTTGGCTTTGAGCTATGGCCTGGCTCTGGCACCAGTTTCTGTAAGGCACTTTTGTAGAATATCCACATCATTTGGGGATTCAATAATGGCTCCCAGTTTGCAGTCATCCTCAAACTTTGTTAGCCAGAGTCCTTTAGTGTTGGCTTGTACTTCAGAGAAGTAACTTCCAAACATCAGTGGTCCCAGGACTGAACCTTGAGGTACTCCATTTGTCACTTGTCTGGAGCTGGATTTGGAGTCAGCTACTTTTACAGTGTGGGCTCTGTCAGTAAGCCAGTTGGCAACCCATCAAGTGACGTAGGGATTAATGCCCAGCTTAGTAAGTTTATCTATGATTCCAGAGTGGGGGATGGTGTCAAAGGCCTTGTAGAGGTCCAGATAGGCTGTGTGGACCACCTTACCCTTGTCCACAGCTCTGGAGACTGATTTGAAGAAGTCAATCAGGTTCAGGAGACAAGATCGGCCCTTCACAAATCCAAACTGGGTGGGGTCCAGTGTTTGAAGATTGCCAATGTCTTTGTTTATAAGTTCCATGATAATATGTCCCATGGCCTTGCAGATCAGGCTCGTCAGACTGATGGGGCAGTAGTTCCCAGGATCCAAGGTGGATCCCCCTTTGTGGAGTGGGGTAACTGTAGTCGTGCGCCACTCAGTGGGCACAAAGCCTGAGGTGAGGCTATGATTAAACATGACACTTAGGTGAGGTGCCAGTTCATTTTGTAGTTCATGTAGTACAAAGCCCGGGATGTCATCTGGTCCCATGGATGCTGTATTCTTAGCTTTAGAGAGTGTGGTTTTTACCTGTGTGTCCGTTATTACCAGAATCTGGCAATCTTTCAGTATTAAGATGGGCCTTTTATGGGGTGAGTGGGGGGTGAAGTTGGCACTGAATCGATCTGCCAGGATATTGGTAATATCCTTGGGATCAGTATATTTAATGCTATTCTATTGCAGGTCAGAGCAGATCTGAGCATTGCCATTTAGATTCTTGACATAGCTATAGAATGCCTTGTGGCTGTCTTTGCAATCTTTGGCAATTTTATTTTTGTAACTAGCTTTGGAGGATTTTATGAGTGATCTCAGCTTCTTACTGAGGCTGGTAAGGGAGTTTTTTTGCATTCTGGGATTTTCCCTTTTCTGCAACAGTTTCTTCCTTTTGTTGTAAAATATGTTTATGGCAGGGGACCACCAGATTGGCTTCCTTTTTTTGGAGGAGAGAGCCTTGGTTCTATTTGGGATGGCACAATTCATGCACGAGTGGATGTGCTCGTACAGTGCCTTAGTGTAGGATTCAGAAGTCAAACATTCAGTTCCCATGTGCATGGGTGTCATGAAGTTTGACACTTCTGACTTGAGTAACATGAAGTTGGCTTTGGAGAAGTTTTTTTATGGTGGTTTCCTTACTGGGGGGGTGGGGGAGGGATGTGGATGTCAAGGGTGATTAGCTTATTGTCAGAACTGACCAACGGGGGGATGACCATAGGTGTGGAGCATCGATTTCCCATATTGGTAATGACCAGGTCTAGGATGTTGGAGCCCCTGGTGGGACTATGGATTAGTTGATCCCCAGGGCATTGGAATTTATAAATTCCAAGATTCAAGAACCATTGGGCAAAGGTGTTGGTACATGAGTAGTTTTCCCAGTTAATGACAGGGTAGTTGAAATCACCCAGTATTAGTGTGTTTGGTTGTATCTTAATATTTTCCAGTATGTTTAGAAAGGTGTAGTGAGAATCTTGGGGCATGGTGGTAGTAAGCTACAGTTTGGATTGCAGTCTTACCTAGTGTTAGTTGCATCTGGAGAATTTCATACGCATTATGTGGGGCAACTAGCCTGGTGGTGTGAATATCCTTGGTGAATATGAACACTCCTCCACCTTTAGTGTTTCGGTCCTGGTTTGGTGGCCGAAAAGTGTGGTAAGAGTTGTAGTCTGGAATTGCAGGGGTGCTCTCTGGAGCCTTGAACCAGGTCTCAGTTACTGCACAGATATCGATGTTCTCCATTTTTAAAAGTGCCTCAAGAGAGTGCATTTTGAAATTTAGACTTCTAGCATTGAGTAGCATTACCTTCAGATTTTGCATGCTTGTACCTGTTACAATGGTGGTTTTGTCCTTTGAACTTTGCCTAAAAAAGGCACTATAGGGGTGGCAAAAGCCTTAACCAGTAACCTGAATCCCAGGGGCAACAGGTGCAGACCATCTCTGGCAAAGCATTGTGGTCTGTCGATCATGTCGCCCCAGGCAGACAGATACTGGATCCCCTTTGAATGACACCAGAAGCTTAGCCAATTGTTGAAGTCAATCATTTTGTCCTTATACTGTGGTGTCATTCTGGGTGAAGGCAGGATGCTACTCAGGGCTAGGGTCATACCTGCCTGGGTCACATGATCCAAGAGCTCTTCCATGTCTCTTTTCATGTAGTCCAGGGAGGTATGTCTCAAGTCATTCACTCCAACATGGACAATGACAGAGTCATATTTGTACTTGTTGTGGAGTGACTTGAGTGCATGCGTTATGTGGTGGATCCTGGCACCCAACAGGCAACTGACTGTAATTTTCTCCTTGTTCGGCCTGGTGTGTGGGACATCAGTGTGCCTAACTATAGAGTCACCTATGACTAAAGTGTTGGGTACGTTGTTTTGCCTTAGGGGCTGTTATTGGGTGGCACACTGGTGTTGTGAGCTATGTGACACTTTGGTTGTGATTGATGTTTGCATTTCAGTTTCAGAAGTCCTTGTTCCTTGAGCAGGTTACAGTTAAGGGCCTCCACATATAAGGGCTTAGTGTTGCTATGTGAGGGTGTTGGTGGTGTGGGTTTAGAAGGGCTATGTGTTGCTTGAGGTGTAGTGCAGGTGTTAACCTTCTCCTCTTGACTGTCTAGCACAATCTTGGGTGGAGAGAGCTTTGCTTCCAGTTTGGCCATGTAAGTGCATCTCTCGCAAGTTGTAGTGTTGGGTGGTAGGAGGAGAGAGTTGTCTGTGTACATGAGGCAATTGCTGCATTGCTCCAGTATGCCCAGATTCACCAGGTGAACAGGACAAATCACCAGAAGCTGACCCTTGGACATGCCCGGTTTGGTGCTTTTTTTTGTAAAGTACCAGAGCTGTTTTTCTTACCTTAACAAGGTACTTTGCAATTACTGGCTGTTTAGTGCCTATGATTAATTTCTCCTTATTACCAAGGAGAGTTGAGTGCTTGTATCAGTTTAAGGCTTCCTAGTGCTTTCCAGCAGGTTTTAGAGCAAGTGCTAGTCACAGGAATGCTTAAAGGTAAGATGAAAATAAATGGTTTATCCTAAACACTGCAGTGTGCACTAGAGGAATTAGATGTGAAAGTAGGTAACTTAAGTTTTACCTGTCTAAAAAGTTAAGTTTTAGTGGAGAATCACTATTTTTAAAACAGTAAAATAGATTGAAAGGAGGGTGGTCACTTTTGTATTCTGGTACTATGGAATACAGTAGGATGGCCAATAAATTTAAATAGTTGAAGAGGAGTGATTTCACAAAATGGTAATTTTGTGCTTTCTCACACAAGCCAGTAAAAGCAGAGAGGAAATTAGATATATGGTCAAATTAACATAAGGGGCAGGCAACTAGAAGGACAGTGGTGTTTTCTGTCTGCCTCACAAGAGACAGAGCTGTGGTCTCTTTTCAAGTTTTAATATGCAGTTAAAAACAGAATACAAGTCAAATACAAGGTAAAGAAAACAAATCACAGTATTCGAAATAGAAAAAGGCAATACAGTAATACAAAATACACCATATATAAAGCAAACTAACCTTTCCCTCAAAGCAAAGTGTAGCAGAGTCTGGGTGAGCCTTTCTAGTAAATCCATTTCTGTTTGAATAACTCGAGCACTAAAACAGGTCATCTTTTTGTTGGAGAGGGTTCCCCCTGCACACTTGTGGCAGGAAGGTTCAGTTAGAACTCGTCTGACTGAAGGTTGCTGGAACAGGGCTCAGTTTGAGCTTTTTTATTGGTTAATTTGTTTAAATCAGTTTGCTCTCATTTGCTACATAAGCAAATCCAAGCCACCTGCTGATCTCTACAAAACTTAAATAGAATTTTTCACTGTATATTGCACTTTTGAACTGCATTTTTACCATATCACTGCTTATTTGAATTTTTTTCTGATATTGTTGCACTTTGTTTGCTATATGGCTAGACTAGATTTAGACCTGCTGAATCTAGTTCTGTTTGTATAACTTGAGCAGTAAACCAGACCATCTTTTGTTGGAGAGGGTTCCCCTGCACCCTTGTACCAGGAGTGTGCAGTTAGAACTCATCTGATTGAAGGTTGCTGGAACAGGGCTCATTTTTTTTATTGGTTAATCTGTTTAGATCAGTTTGTCATTTGCAACATATCATCGCGTTTGCGCATCACACATTGCCACACAGTACTGGGCACCATTGCTGGTTATAGACACAAACACTTTTGCCTGCAAATTTTCCATTAATACTCTGCTAGTGCTCCATTGGTGAGTTCAAGTGATTGTCCCTCACTGACAGGGTATGCTTTCATTGAGGATCCTGAGGTACAAACACAGATCCTACCCACTAGCCCTTTGTATTTTTTGTCCACTTCTCCTGTCCTCTACTTTACCTGGTCCTTCCTGTCCTCTCCTTGTCTTTTGACCACATCAACTTACCTGGCATTATGGATGGACAATTTCCTACAGTTGTTCCAGCCCAACCATCCTGGTCAACATGGGCATCCTGAGGCAATGTAGCAATTGCCTCATGTACACTGACAAACCACTTCTTCTAGTCCACACAAATTCATTATGTGAGAGATGCATCTATATCAGGAACCTAGAATCCAGGCTCTCTCACTCACCAGTCAATTCATCTGATACTAAGCAGGTTGCCAGCATGCACACCTCACCTCCTGCACCTAACAAACCAGCAACACATAAAGCTACAAATGCGGAGGTCCTTACAAGAAGCTTACTTAAACATCAGAGACCTCCTAAACTCAAACCCAAGCATGCTTCACATAATGCATCCTCTGCAGGACATAGTACACATAATATATCACACACCAGTGTTGCACCATTCAAGCTCCAAGGCATAACACAAGAACAAACATATTAGTCATAGGTGACTCAGTTGTGAGTCACACGGATGTCCCTCTCACCAGATTGGATAAGGAAAAGTCCCAGTCAGCTGCCTGTCTGGTACCAGGGTCCACCACATCACACTCAATTCTGTCAACAACAGGCATTGTTATAACTTGTCATAGTCCATATTGGTGTGAACAACCTGAGATGTACCTCACTGGACTATATGAAGAGAGACATAACTGAGCTCTCTGATTATGTGTCTCAGACAGATATGTCCCTAACCTTAATCAGCATTTTACCTTCGCCTAAGATGATACCTCAACACAAACAAAAAATGGTTTACTTCAACAATTGGCTTAGTTTCTGGTGTCATTCAAAGGGGATCCAATATCTGTCAGCCTGGGATGACATGCTTGACAGACATTGGTGATTTGCCAGAGATGGCCTTCATCTGTCACTCCTGGGATTTTGGTTACTGGCTAAGGTTCTTGCCATCCCCATAGTGCCTTTTTTAGGCAATGTCACAAGAAAAATTTCCTGAGGTAAAAATAGATAAACCCTAGGAGTCCAAAGAAGAAACTGCACTCACTGGAAGATGCTAACATTTGTGCAGTCACTGAGAACTGGTTTAAGGCTGCGGAGAGCACCCCAGCTATACCAGTTTACATTCCCTTCCACACATTCATGCCACAAACTGAAGGTATGAGAACTAAAGGAGGTTGTGTAGCAATATTCAATAAAGATAAATACACCACTAGACTGGTTAAACAGTACAATTCCCTTGAATTACTTCAGGTGCAATTGACTGTAGCTAAGACCTCTCTTCTGATCATTGCCAGCTATAGGACCCCTCCATTAATCAGGACATCAACTCAGCCTACTTGGATCTACTTGAGTTAATCAAGATACAACCAAACACCCTGGTTTTTGGGTGACTTTAATTACCAGTCCATAGACTGGGTATATTATATGTACTCCAACTCACTTGCCAAAGGTTCCTGGACTTTGTTAACTCCAATGCCCTGGACCAGCTGGTTGACACAGTCACATATATCCCAAAGCATCCCTAACACCTGTCCCCGACCTAGTTTCTCTGAGGAGCAGGTCTTAAATGCCCTCTCCAAAGCCAAAAACATAGCGACTGTGGGACCAGTCAACATCCTGGGCTGTGTTCTACAGGGGATAAAACAGGAATCAGCATCATTATTGAGCACCCTTTTCAATCACAGCCTAAGTACTGGCTTCATCCCAGCAAAATGGAAAACAGCTGCCATCATCCCTTCACACAAAGGGGGTGCATTCATGCACCCAGAGAACTGTAGATCCATTAGCCTGACTAGCCTTATCTGCAAGGCCATGGAATGACTCATCATGGACCTTATTAACAATGATATAGGAAATCTCCAAATGCTTGACCCCATCCAATTTGGCTTTGTCAAGGGGAGATCATGCCTGTTAAACTTGGTCGACTTCTTTGAGACAGTCAGCAAAGATGTAGACAAAGGCAAATCAGTGTATATGGCCTACCTAGGCTTAGTCAAGGCCTTTGATACAATCCCCCACTCAGGCATAATTGATAACCTCACCCAGATGGGTGCTGAAATTAAATTCATCCTCAGGTCTTGGTAAGTACCTTCATGAGGTGGACCCTGTTTTTCACAAAATCTCACCAAGACGACACTGATATATAGACTGTATTTTATATAGCATATATCATAGGCAGGTGCAACCAGTACTACTGTATGATACAGAAACCTGGGCAGTAAAGGCAGAAAAGCTGAAGAAGCTAGAGGTGATGGAAATGAAGTGCCTGAGAAAGGTGATAGGATGCAAACTGTGGGACAGACAAAGAAATGAGGACATAAAAGCAGAAGCCAAATAGCTCCAATTGCAGAAAAGATCAAAGAGAACAGATTATGGTGGTTTGGACACATGTAGAAAAGCAGAAAACAATCTGGTGAGGAGGATTTGGGACAGACGGGAAGAAGGTAAGAGGAAGCGAGAATGACCAGCAAAGAGGTGGATGGATTGTGTGAAAGAAGATCTGCAACAGTCAGGCATTAGTGTTGAAGAAGGCAGGAGTGTGGCACTGAATCGAGAGAGTTGGGGACAGTTAACACGATACCCCGATCCCATGTAGAAAAATAGGAACAAGGGGGCTGATGATGATGATGATATCATCGACAGAAATAGGTCAAAAATTAAAGAAGATAGCTGGGTGCACAAGACCCTGATAAAAAAAGTGCTCATTCCTGGTAGGAACATTGGTGCCAGGACTGGAAAAAAATGATACTGTAGAATCCTCAAAATATGGAAACATTCTTACAATGGGGTCAAGCCAGGACCAGAATGAGGATGGCACCCCTGTTGTAGAAGGAAACAGCAGTCCACAAAAATCACAAAAGCTGAAAGCCAAAGAAGGATCATAAAGAAGATAGGGAGGACTACTGAGGATAAGAAAACAATGATGCATTGTTGCTATTATGCAAGAAGCCCAGAATATCCAGACACAAGATATACAAAAAGATTAAGAGAGAAATTAGAGGAAAGAAAAATGCTTCCACAAGAAACATTGTCAGAAGCTTCAAATAAAAATGTGTGTTTACTAATACAACAGATTTGTGAAAAACATTATATAGACCAAGAAACGTTGATCTGTTTGGAAAAAGAAGCATCTGAGGAAGTGCAAAAATATAAACAACAAAACATAGAGATTTTTTGAAAAGTATAAAAAAAGAATTATACAATGACCTCCCATTAATATTCCAAAATGTGCACGCTGATTGGCCCGGGTGCCCATTGTAAATCCCACAATATAACAACGGAAAAAGGTCCGGTCATCTGGACTTTTTTCCATTGGTATAAAGTGCTCAAAACATTTTTTTTTAACAAATAAAAAAACAAAAAAAAAAAAAAAGAAGAAGAAAAAACGGAGCAATGGAGACTTTCTTTTCTCCATTGCTTCCGTTTCAAAGCATTGATGTACTGGGTATGTGTGGGACGCAAGTCCCATATGCATGCTCAGTACATCAAAACAAGGAAGCAGTGTACCACAACCAGCAGAAGAACAGTAATGCACCATTATACAAAGACTTTATTTAAGAAAAGTAAGTATTTTTTTTCTTAAATAATGTCATTGTATAAAAGCAATAACCGACTCCGTGGTTGTGGTATATTGAAATTTACCCATGGTTGGCTTTATTTAACCACTTGGGCTTTGCCCTCATTATTAAACCACACCAACCGTGAGTAAATCTTCAATATACCACACCACTTTGTCGGTTATTGCTTAAATATGGACATGGCAAAGAAAGAGAGATTTGATATGGTGCAATATTTATGGAAAGTCAAAAGCCAAATTAATCAATACAAAAAAGGCAGCCCCAAAGATATTCAAAGCGAAATACAGGCAAAGGCATCCAGGTATGGAAAATTTTGCAGTAAAA
This sequence comes from Protopterus annectens, assembly GCF_019279795.1. Classification (NCBI taxonomy): domain Eukaryota; kingdom Metazoa; phylum Chordata; order Ceratodontiformes; family Protopteridae; genus Protopterus; species Protopterus annectens. Next base: position 1,757,379,767 of record NC_056725.1, read on the forward strand.
AAAATATCACAAATAGGGAATATAGAAAAGAATATTAGTAAAGCAGAAGTTAAAAAAAATAGAAGTTGATTTTATGGAATGCATGTGAAGTGAAGCATTTGGTGTAGAAGGTCTAACACAGGTTACATCACAGCATGATGGAATGAGTCCCCAAAGTAAGTAGAAATGGGAAGATCAGGAGACAACTGAAGAAGAAATATGGACATGGGAAAGAAAAATAGGTTTAATATGGTGCAATATCTATGCAAAGGAAAAAGCAAAATTAATTAATACAAAAAGAGCAGCACCAAAGATATTTGAAGAGAAATACAGGGAAAGGAATCCAGACATGGAAAACTTTACAATACAAAAAATAATAAGACAAAGAGAAAAAGTAGAAAAGAAGATTAGTAATGGAGAAGTTAAAGAAATAGAAACTGAGGTTATGGAGTACCTGTAGAGTAAAGGATTCAGTGTAGAAAATCTAACCCAGAAAACACCACAGCAGGATAGAGCAATGGACATGCAAATTAAGGAGAAACCAATGGAACAGGAAGCAACTAGTCAGTTGCCATATGAAGATATTTTGGAGCCTTCCACAGGAAACCAGTATAAATGTTCACTTGAAGCTAGACAGCACGGGAAGGAACAGGAAACTGTGGTAATTCTGATGCAGTTAATTTTGTGGAGTGATAGACCACAGAGTTTCCATATCACAGAGCAATGGATGACACAGAATGAAATTGAACAGAATGGGCCACATAAAGATGCTATAGTATAGAACTTTGTATAGACTGCCCGCAGGAAATGGAGAACAAAAAATGTGCCCTCAGTTTAGAAGAAAATGAGCTAAGAGAAGAGTTGCTTGATTTAATAGAGGTAGATATACATATTAAGATCAATGAAAGAAATAGACTGCAGAAGGTCAATAAAACCCAAAAAGTCAGAAGTTTGATAAAACAAATGAGCACAGTAATTAGGACTGTCAATAGTGATCCATGCGATATAACAGAAGAAAAGAGGATATATTACTGTGCAGCTAAATTAATAACAGGTAAAATTCTACCACAATAACACGGAGTAGTAAGAGAAAGTAAGGGGAGAAATCAAATACCGCCATTGAAGTATCGAATAGAGAAAACTATAAAGCAATTAAGACAAGAAGTGTCACTGTTAGAACAGTATAGAAGAGGGAACAGATCAACAAAAATACTCAGAAAGATAGATGTGATAAAAGTAATGCTCAGTATTAGAACAGAACAGGATCTACCATATACTATTGCAAATAACAAACTAAGAATATCAGCAATGCCAGAAAAACTTAGAAGATATGCAGATAAATATAAAGGAAAAGTACAAAATAAGCAATTTATTGATGACCTCAAAAAGTTCTATAGAAAATTGGGAAACAATGTAAAACGAATTGAAAAACACCCAAAAAAGAAAAACTAGATACATTTTGGAAAAATATCTATGAAGATCCTGTGGAACATAACAAAGATGCTAAATGGATAGAAGAAGCAAAAGAAAGAAGTTTGAAGGTGCAGGATATGAAATGGGATGAAGTAACATCAAGAGAAATTGAAACAAAGTTAAGAAAAGTCTCTAAATGGAAAACCCCAGGCCAAGATGCAGTACCTAATTTTTGGCTAAAAGTATTAACATCTTTGCACAAAGATTTAGCCATGAGTAAGAACTATTTATATGCACAGCCCAAACAGACACCAACCTGAATAACAACAGGAAAAACAATGCCCCTGCTTAAGAGTGAACCTGCAAGCTACCCTAAAATTATAGACCAATAACTTGCCTTCTGACAACGTATAAACTATATACCAGAATTGATGCCAATAGAGTTTATAGTCATTCAGAAGAAAATTCAATCATGGCAATAGAACAAAAGGGTAATAAAAGAAAGTCATATGGAATGAAGGATCATTAATTGCTAACTAAAGTCATAGTGGAAAACTGTAAAAAAGGGGAAAAATTTAAGTATGGCATGGATTGACTATAATTAAAAAGCATTTGACAATATCCCACATTCATGGATAAAAGACTGCTTAAAAATGTATAGGACACACCCTACACTGATCGATTACATTATAGTGACCATGAAACAGTGGCAGACCACTTTGCACATAAGCCATGATAAAGGACAAATTATTATTCCAGGGATAAAAATTCAAAGGGGGATATTCCAGGGTGACTGTCAATGCTGCTATTCTGTCTTGGCCTTAACCCATTAAGCTGTCTACGTAGCAGCTTAGGTCATGGCTATAATTTAGCTCCTAGAAAACAACAAAGTGTGAAGACTTTTCTTCTTCTCTTTGTTGATTATTTAAAACTGTATAGCTGATCAGATAAGGAGCTGAAAGCACAACTGCAAGTAGTCAAAACTTTTTCAGATGATGTAAGAATGTCATTTGGTCTTGATAAATGTGCAAAAGCAACCTTTAAAGCAGGAAAACTGCAGCATCAGGTAAACATCATTTTGGGACAAGAATGTTATATAAAAGAACTTGAACAAGAGTGAATGTATAAGTATTTGGGAACTGATGAAGGATCAATGAACAAATGCAAATAAAATTTAGTAACAAATATTTTAAAAGACTTAAATTAATTCTGAAAACAATGTTGACATCTAGGAACCACATTTAACCTATAAACCCATCAACTCAATCAAGAAGGATGCTTCGTGCTCATCAAATGATTTATAAAAATCAGTGCATGTCAAGATTATATATTCTTTGTTCCAAAGGAGGTTTGGATCTCCTTGAAATTGATTACATGTATAGATCTGCAATTGTGGGACTGCATGCATACCTGCTGACCTCACAAGACCCAAACATAGTGAAAGTTTTGAAATATGAGGAGAATAAATCTGAGATAACTTCCCTGTTTAGTCTAGAAGAAGCATATCGACATCAAGTGGGAATGAAAATCAATCCAGAAGTAGATAAAATCAGGTAGCAACTAAATGTGTTAAAAAACAAAAGAAAGAATATAAGGTGAAGAATCAGATGAGAAGGCAAGAAATGTGGAAAATGCATAAATAGAGTTGGAAGTATAGAAAACTCCTGGAAGAACCTCATGTTGATCAGGATCAAATGCAGAAATGGTTAAGGAGAGGCAAATTCAAACCAAGAGATGAAAGGTTAATATTGTCGGCCCAATATAATGGCTACATACACGTTGGTTTACAAAGTCCATTGAACATGTGGGAGAAACAGAAAAATGTAGGCTTTGTAAAACATAATTGGAAACAGTTGCACAATTTGTTGCTGGTTATGATATACTAATGACAGAAGGACTGTATACTAAAAGGTATAATAATATGGGAAGACTGTTGCAATGGGGATTGTGCAAACATTATGGTATTGAAGTGGCTAAAAAACACTGGAAATATGAGGCACAAAGCATCATAGAAAACATCACATGGGATCACCCATTACCAACAGTTCAAAAGATAGCTGTGAGAAAACCAGATACAGTGGTCCATGAAAAGAAGACAAAAGTAGAATTAATCACTGGAAAAGCTACACCCTGTGACTACAGTGTTTTATGTACAGAGAGACATAAAGTCATTAAATAGATACCCAAACAGATAGTAGGAGCAACAGGTCTTATAAAAATAATATTCAATCGTATTTAGATATGTTACCAATATATGTAACTCTGTGCGAATTGCAGTAGGAGTCATTACTGGGCACATTGCAGGTGCTGTGAAGATCACTTCTGGCTGACATCAAAAATTGAAACAATGCTAATTTTATGAACCTTAATCGTACTTTGACTTAGGAATGGGATCCATTACCATCATGGTACTAGAAACCCAAAAGACGTGGAGAAATTAAAACTGAGTATTAACCCATATATTGTCAGGTGGGTTGCAAACTGGCTCACTGATAGAACTTATATGGTTACAAAATGGGACTCCACCTCCTTCAGCAGACCTGTAACCAGTTGTGTTCCACAGGAATCGGTTCTGGGATCCCCTACTGTTTGGAATGTAATTCTCTGAAGTACAGTCTAAAACTAAAGGACTGTGGCTGGCAAAGTTTGCTGATGACTGCAAACTAGGAGTGATCATTGAAACCCCTAGCGATGTCAACATCCTGCAAGAAGGTCTTATGCAGACTAATGACTGATGCCAAAGTCATGGTCTTAAACTTAATGCAAAAAAATGCATTATTATCCCCTTCTGCAAGGGGTGATGTTTCTGCAAACTACCACATCAATAGAAATACCCTAAGCACACAGTTAGTGGTGAGAGATCTGTGCACACAGGCTGACAGCAACCTTAACTTTGGTCACCATGTCTACACAGTAGAAGAAGGGCATTTTATATTGCTCATCTCATAAGTAAGGGCATTGTCATAAAAAAGAGGTTATAACCCTCCTGTATTATTCCCTCATCAGGCCAATGCTCCCTTTGGTATGTTCCTTTCCAAACACCTGCAGCAATTGGAGAGACCACAAAGGTTCCTTACAAAGAAAAGTGAGGGTCTTCAAGATCTGTCTTATGCGGACAGATTGAAATCATTGTCACTTTACTCTGTGTCATACAGACTGCTTAGAGCAATCTCTGACCCAGCTTTAATGGAAATGCTGCACATTCACAAGCCAAATGGCACACGGGTCACTCGCTCAAAAGACCTTAACCTGGAGAGACAGATTTGTCTCTCAGAAGTTGCCCCCACCTTTGGAACAAGCTTCCTATTCATGTTAAACAAAGACCCTCGCTGGCCCTATTAAACGTAATTTGGGTGATTGGATGGGTAACCAGAAATTTGTCCTGGGGGTTCCACCTGTGTCCTTCTCGGACAGGGGCAATAGGTGCTGATTTTAGTGTCTGCTTGAACCAGACACCCTTGGGAAAATGGGTTAAACTTGGCTAGGCTTGTAAGGGTCCTGGGGCCATTAGCCTACTAACCTCCTATGATCCTATGATCCTATGATCCTATGATCCTTTGACACCTGGACCTGTCCTTGCTCAAGCCTCATAGCTGATGCATGTCCATCTGCTTAAAATAATGACGCCTTTCACATTCTGAATCACTAACACTAGCATATCTTAACAGGTAGCAATGGCCTAACATCAAATGTAGATCACATGCTAATGATGCCATACTACCAATGTATGCTCTTCTACCACTTCATCCTAGTAGCTGACACTTAGTGCTATTCACTTCCTCTCTAGTATCCTACTATAACATTCAAATCTCTCTAATACTAATCAACTCTCTCTCTGTGTCCTTAATTTTCCCTCCTGCACATCACTCCCCCTCATCTCAGTATATTACTCTGTTTATTTTGGCATCGTAATGCTCTACTTTTTCTCACCTACATATATTATTAGAAATATAGTAGATATTTTGAATAACTATATATTACTTTACTTGACATAGGCTATCCACTTCTGCAGTGTCTTGCTACTTGCAGCACATATTGTAAACTGGATCACAATTTCTCCTAGCGATATTTCAAACTGTTGTGAGGCTCTTATACCCCTTTGTAGAGGCACATCCCAGTCTATTGAAAAGAGTTATATCTACTGTGGTGCTTTTCCCTCCTTGTCCATAATTATATCAGTGACTGTAAAATGTTTTTTATATGTGTGTTTTGGAGCCTTTCTCCCGAACTCATTCTTGGATCTGTTGTGAGGCTTTTTTCCCCTTGTATCTAATTAGTCAACAATGATTGTTTAAGTGTTTTTGAATCTGTTGTGGAGCTTTTCTCTCTGGACCTAAAAACAGGTCATTGGTTCAGCTGGAATTTCAAAGTTACCAAGAGACAAATAAATAAATAAAATAAACAATACGTTTCCGTTAAACCCCTACCACTTTGCGCTCACTGTCTATAACCCACTGTAAACTATATAACATTTACAAATACAATTCAGCACACGTTTAACATGCCCCACCCTCAAAGTGTATGCTAACTAATAATAACTGTCAACTGTTATAAGCCTACAGGCAAATTTAATTTCATAATTTTAGCCAATAACTGCTTTGCCTGTCACACTAAACAAATAAAATTTCTGGTGTACAGACACTAAAATGTTACAAGCGTTATCACTTCAACTGTTGCTATTAATACTATTTATTATTATTTGTACACAGCTACTATCTCAAAACTAGTGGTTAGCTCACCAGTCCCAACAGAAATGATATATCACATTCCGTAAGAGTAAAATTATAACCCAGTGACAAGGAAGTCCACTAACCTTGACATTGCTTAATGACAGAAAAAAAGCAAGTACTACAACTACTGATTACGCAATCAAACTGAGACGAGCTGAGTAGTTTGTAAAGTGAAGGTAGCATAGCAGTGATTATTAACCCGATGATCTTAGACAGACTGTTTTGTTATCGAAATTTGTTAGGTAGCATTATGGGTTAGTTGCGTGGCTGGATCAGGGACTGTAGTTGTAGAACGATTACTAGGGTTACCACCTGGGTTGCCACCTTTTCAAATGCCCAAAGTGGAACATTTTTGGTGCAAACGTTAGATTTTGCAAGGAATAACATACCCACGGCCAGTAGAAAAGACAGCTGTACAAACTATATAAATTGCATTAATTTGCAAGGTCCTGTGGACATGTAACATTCATGTAGCAGTGATCTGTGTACTGTTTTACACACTGGTGTGATAATACACCACAACAAATGAACTACTAATACCAGGATGATCACCGCGGTATGCAATCCTTCATTCCTAACCATTTGTACTCTTTGTGGTTATTTCTAGTACCAGCAACTTATTTTGGAGGACCTTTTGAAAGGCTCCCCATCTTGGTCTGTCATGGACCTTTCAGTCTTCATTGGGCTCGATGAAAATGGCGAGACGCATGGTAGGGGTTTAATGGAAAAGTACCAAATAAACAAACAACTGTACTCAAAGAAGAGGCACCATTTTTTTATTGACCGAGTATGACTAGCAGTAACTGCTGATTACTAATCATTGGTAAACCTTTTCTTATACATGTAAGGACTGAATTTCTTTATTCTCCATATCAGAGTAAGGGCTTTCCTGTCTATCTAGGCATAGATACACTCAGTTTTAGTGAGCAACTTTGAAATAAATGAACCAAGTCTATATTGTCCTGAAACCTGTCTGGTAGAACAACATCAGTTCCATCAAAAAAAGTATCACATGCCATTCACAAATGCAATTATAGACCAAAATGGATAAATACTTCATTGGATATACTAATTTTCTTCATCTCCTTGAGGAAGCACTCACTGTAGTCTCTCCATTTTTTCAGACTCACTCTATAGAAATGTGTTTTAACAAAGTGCCTTTAAGATACATGTTTGAACTGGATTCCTATTACAAGAACAAAAGTTCACTTCTTCGATTGTAATAGGAAGCCTCACTTCTGAGAAAATTCACTTTAACGAAAGTGAACTTTTGCGCAAGTGCACTTCACCAAAATCACTGCAGCACAGTAGAGGATATAAAAAACAAGCTATGTTCTCCACTATGGTGTGATAGTCATGGACCTTAGGGTTAGAGCATGGGTTAAGGTAAGGGGATAGTTAGTAAAGCTATCCCCTTACCCTAACCCATGCCCTAACTCTAAGGTTCGTGACTGTTGCACCATAGTGGAGGAAATTGCTATGTCCTTCACTGTGCTGCAGTTGTCACGGACCTTAAGTTTAGGGCACAGGTTGTGGTAAGGGGATAGCCCTATGGGCTATCCCCTTACTATGTTCCATGCTCTAACCCTAAGGTCCGTGAGTACTGCACGGAAGTTCAGTACAACACCCATTTGTTGTACTGAACTTCGCATAAGTGCACTTTCGATTAAGTGCACTTTCTCTGCAGTGAGCATTCCATGCACTATTTCAAATTAGTGAAAATTTGATCTAGTGTATGGAACCTGTTTGTACCTTATAGTAGCAGTTCACAGTGTTAGGTATTATCAGAGTGACAGCACATTCTGATGTTTGGGTACTTTTACCACAGTCCCTATCATGTTCTTTTTAATTTTATATATATATATATATATATATATATATATATATATATATATACACACACACACACACACACACACACACACACACACACACACACACACACACACACACACACACACACACACACACACATTTACTTATTTATTTTGCATACTCCATTCTTGTCAATCATGTGCCCATATTCTTAAAAGTTGTCACTGAAAATATTCATTTTTTTTCTCCTTTCAGTCTATACCTTTTTAGCCTTTAGGATTCTTCAGTGGCAGTCCATAAAATCTTAATACATGTTCTCTGTCACCAGAATACGGTCTTGGTAGCTGTATTCTACTAACTTGCTGACACATAAGCCACTGACTTAACTGCTGATATGGTATCACCAATTTTAACCTTGCAGGTTCTTCCATCCAGCCAATTAGTAATCCCTCTTGTGATACAACCACTAATATTCATTTTTTGCATATATCATATTGTCTCAGAATGGGGTACAGAGTCACTGTGGGTTCCTTTTAGAATGACAAAAATGCATTTTGTCGAATGCGTTTTCTATGACACATCTAGGTCGAACAGGCAAAACAGCGAAGCGGCTGTTCAGCAAATTCTTTCCCTGAGAAAGAAGTCGCTTGACTGCTTCATTGCTTTGCCCATTCTGAAGTGTAGTGTGGTCCCTTGTCCGGTATACCTCCCGAGCGTGATTGTGCAACAGTTACTGACCTTAGGGTTATGTTGTGGGTTAAGGCAAGTGCATATGTATGAAGGTGTTTACTGTTTTTTATTTTGTGCTAGATGTATGGTTGAGTTACGTGTGTATGTGTTTTCAGCTGTTTACTTTTGTTTTGGAGGGGTAGGATTAGGGTTAAGGTGTGTATGTGTTTGGAACTGTTTATGTAAATGTGCGAGAGTTACTAACCTTAAGGTTAGGGTGCAGGTTAAGATAAGTGCATATGTTTTAAAATGTTTACTGTTTTTTTTTTCAGTAGATGTATAGTTGGGTTATGTGCATATGTATATTTAGTTGTTTACTGGTTTTTGAAGGGGTATAATTAGGGTTAGGGTATGTGTGTATGTGTTTGGAAGTGTTTAATGTTTTTTTTGGGGGGGTTGGAGCAGTGATTTCTTTCCCTAGGAAAGAAATCGCTGTTCTGTGGTTTAGACATTTTCAGCTTTCGCTGAATATGTGTAGATGAAACACCATTCGCTGTTTTCAGCATTCGGTGTTTTAATATGAACCCAATCACCGTCAGTTGCCTATTAGAGCTAGGATCCACAAGATCACACACGCACTCAAGACATTGAACTACAAGTACCAGTATGACTTTGTCATAAACATGTCAGTGTTAATGACTTGAGACACACTTCCGTGGGCTATATGAAGAGATGCATCATAAAGCTTTCAGATTATGTGTCCCAGGCAGGTATAAGCCTAGCACTGAGCAACCTTCTACTTTCTCCAAAGATGATTCTGCAATATAAACAGAAGTTGATTAAGTTTAATAATTGACATAGTTACTAGTGTCATTCTAAGAAGGTCCAGTATTTGACAGCTTGGGAAGATATGATTAATAGACCATACTGCTTTGCCAGGGATGGTCTGCACTTGTCCCCAATTGGCTTTTGGATATTGGTCAAAACACTATCCCCCCATAATGCCTCTTTTTGGCAATGCCAATCTAATAAACCTTTAGATATAGTAAATTTAACTCAAGATAAACTAAAGGTGTTACTGTTCACTGCTAGGAATCTCAATAAAAGGTCCACACCTTGGAGGTGTTCCTCACTTTGAAGAGTGTTGGCATTTGTGCAGTTACTGAGACATGGAAGACACCATGGCAGTATAAGGCTATAATGCCTTCCACACATTTAGACCAGATACTGCACAAGAAGGGATAAGAGGAGAAGGTGTATCAAGCTACATAGCACACCTCAAGACTGGTCAAACAATATGATGCACTTGAGCTACTTCATGTCCAGCTAAGCTTAGGTAAAGTCATATACCATATCCTTGCTAGCTATAGGTCCTTGACTATGATCCAGGATAACCATACCTTGTACTTGAATGTAATGGAGTCATTCACTATTCAGCCCAATGCTATATTCATGGGTGATGTCAACTATCCCACCATAAACTGGGATGCATACACAACCCCAACATGCAGGCTCAAAGATTCCTGGATATTGTCAATGTGACCACCCCAGTCTGCACACCTACTAGTGGTGCAAATATTCTGGATCTCATATTTACAAATATGATGGAATGTACACCCCCTAGTCTAATGTCCTCACTAGCTAGATCAGATCACAAATCAGTCGCCCTTGAAATAAATATTAAACCTGAATGCCCAGCAAATCCCATAACCTTTAAAAACTTTTCTAAATCTAACTACCTTTTATTAAGTAAAGGCATAGCTAAATGCCAAGCCCCTTCAAACTCAGACAACCATGTGGCCTATGCAGAAGTCAGAAACCCTATACAAGCATGTAAATATCTGCATAGAAACAGCAGTACCAAACTGAAATAAATTTAGGACAAACTCCAAAAACAAACACTTTGTATAAAGAGGTTGTACAACAAAAGAAAAAAGTCGTATCCAAAAATAGGTAGGGCTATGCCCAATGGACAATAAAGCCCCTCATTAGTCTTACCAAGCAACTCAGGGGACTAATTGAGTCCACCAAAGCCAACTATGAGGCAAAATGTTTCGGTTATGTCGACAGTCTTAAGGGGAACACTCAACAGTGTGCTGAACTAATAGCAAATGAGGATCTAACCTCTTCTGCAACATCAACAGAAATGTTTGGAGGGACAGGTATATTTTGTAGAGGATACCACTGGTGTGGAACAGACTCCCCATCCACATGAAACAAAGATCATCCCTATCCATTTTCAAGTCCAACTTATATGTATGGATGGGAAACAGAAATTTTACCCAAGGACTATCCCCTGTGCTGCTAATGGACAGAGGCAGCTTCTAAATGCTTTATCCCATGTGTAGGTCCCCTACAATTATCTATGGTATGATCCCAGTTATTTTTATTTGGGGTAATATATAATTATTGTCAATGGGATGGGTAAGGTCAGTCTATAACCAAAGGGGATAGGTTATTTCAAGCACAAAAAAGGAAATTTGCTAGGCTTAAATGACCCACAAGTGCAGCTAGCTTAGTACTTACCTATGAACCTATAAATAGACATACACATACAGATACCAGCCCAATGGCACAGAGGTATTAAGCTCAGAATGCATTCCAGATGACCATTCGTTGAATAGCAGCATTGATGTTGATGGCCAGGTGAAAATGAGAAACCAATATTAGCTCACCTAATCATCTGGGCTAGAAACAGCTCATCTTACTATTTTGGTGACACCTGCAGGCGTGCCTGCTGGACAACATTGAGCCACTTTGCAGGGAGATTGTGCATGGGTGCACCTTCCATGAGCAGCAACTGTGGTGCCCTCAAATAGTTGAGAAAGTTGGTATAGGAAATTGCACGTAATTAACAGACTGGTTCACTGCTTAATACAGACTGTCACCTTCACCTTGAATTAAATGGGTTACAGAGCCCTCAACCTTATGGAAAATGAATGTGTCAGTTTGGTACATACATACACACATGCACACAAATTTATAGGTTGTCACTCACAATAATCTTAATGCATAGCCTCAAACATTCTACACAAAGAATAAAGTAAAAGTGTATTACAGACTCAGACCTTTCACCTGACACCTTCATCATCTCTTGCCTATTAATGGTTTTCCTGTTGAGCACAAGTGAATGAATCCCTATATTATTTCCCTTGTAATGAATTAAAAAATACAATAGGGATTTCTTTCTATCACAAAGTGCAGAAACTTTCAATAATTAGTCTTGGCATGAAATAAAGAGGAAAGTAAAAAAATACAAAATTAGAATGAAATGCTCAGCTGTTACCCGACAATAAACATCTCAATATTACAGTTTTAACCAGGTATAATTACACCCAAAACATACTGTGTTTGCTGGGAAAGCACAGTTGGGGGAAGGCAGGTGTCCAAATCCCAATACTAGTCTTCATCCTACCCATTTAACCCCCACCAGCAGAAAATTCTTAGGAAGTTTTTGATGTAGAGCTGCAGGACTAACTAACAAAGCATGGTATTCATATCTGACAGCCATGTTATTTTCAAAAAGAATATAATAGCTTTTGATCTGTTAAAGATAGCGATCTTCATGTTATGAGCACATGGCCTCTCACAACATTATTTATAATCATACATCTCCAAAAAACATATAATTTTATGGATCCTGCCTATATCTTGCAGTGAATAGAACTTGTGGGTCGTGCTTTCAGTTGTCTATGTGAAGGTAATGCTTTATGACTAAAGGAAAGCTGAAGATGATTTGAAATTGAGTAGGAAAAATTTAACAGAAAAGGAATTAAAAGGATAAAGGTTGCACAAGGAAGGAAACGAACCTTTAAGGAAAAAGAAAAAGGCAGAGGAAAACAACATATGCCTTGGTCGGTTTGAAATGCTGTTATCATTTACAGTTTTGTGTTATTGTTAAGATATTAATTTCATGAAAAAGATTTGTGCGGAGGCATTTGTATATGTGACTTCTTATACAAACAAAGACAAAGTTTATATCATTGACTTTCCTCATGACTAATAAACTAAATATTCAGGTTCTCCCAGAGACAATAAATTCCTGAAAAGTAAAAACATGCCCTCATATTTGGAAAGGGTTACTTTGAGCAGAAAACATTATCATGGCTATTTCCCCACTTATTATATGCCTCTGCTATACATAGATCACTGTAACACTGAAGCTTCCTCCTGGTGGGATCCTCATTATGGACTGCAGCCCCACTAGCCCAACTGCATGCTAATGAGGCAATCTGGAGGTGTGGGTAATGGTAATTAGCCATGTTCTCTCCCATGAAAATACTAGCAGCTCACAATTTATGGCATCATGTGATTCTGCTATATAAATTGCTACTGTTGGAGGAAAAAGTTGACATCATCAAGGACAGCAGTCAGCCATTTAATTCTATGGATGCAGTAATGGAGCAGGTAAGTTCATCGAAACAGTAAGGGTGGGAGGTGTGTTAGCAATTATATTTGTGTTTGTACATGTCTGCAGGAGGACGAGTGAAGCTGTGAGAATGTGTGTGTGTGTGTGTGTGTGTGTGTGTGTGTGTGTGTGTGTGTGTGTGTGTGTGTGTGTGTGTGTGTGTGTCCATGTGTCTGTATGTATATGTGTTTGTGTGAGCAGAGATGGGTTCCTTTGTCTGCACAAGGCATGGGCTTCCAGGGAAAATACTACTGCTATCAGGTCTGGTAGTGCTAGATTTAAACAAAAGAAATTCAAATATATGCTAATTAGCTGATAATGAGGTCTTTCCCATTGAGGTCATACCTGTCTCTGACTTGCATTTTCTCACTGAGGCATATATTGATCTACCTGCAGAAGGCAATTTACGTGAGCAGTGTGGATCATTCTGAATCCCAGGGAAAATGCTGACTTTTAATAAATAATTTTGGAACAGCATTAATATAATTCTAAAATGTAGCTCTGCTTTGCTGGCAAATCTGCTAGGTTGAAGTAACGATTTACTATTTATATTTTTGCTTATTTATGTATTAAGTTCTATTTTAAGCATCAATGGAGACTGGCTGGAGGAATCTCAAAGTCTAGAACTTAGCTATGTGGTCACATATCATGACCAGTGGTAAAACAAATATGCATGAAAAATAAACAGTAAAGTTTGGGGATGCTGCCAAAGTAGACTACTTCCGAGGCCCCCCTTTTTCTGGAAATCACTTGCAGGAAGAATAATTTATATACAAGATAATGTAATAGTCTAGCATTGTACAGTGGTAGGTGAATTACATTATCCGAATATCTTATAATAAAGATATGTCTCTTATACCAATATGATATAGTAGCTTCATCAGAGCATTTGTCAGATTGTTATAAAATTAAATGATATAGCTTAACATATTTGAAATGCTGCATTAAATGGAGAGTTTCACTCTTTGTTATAAATAGTAATCATCAGATATTTGTAACAAGTTATAGACATGGATTCTTTTTAAAAATAACACTAATGAGATGTGATTTGGACCTCTGCTACTTACCCTCTTAATACCAAAGGTCTTAGACTCAAATAACCACACGTGCTATATAAGGACTAGCAAACTCAAGCAAAGGCCACAATCCCCAAGGCACAAAAAATGCAAGCATTGTAGCTAGTAAAGCAGTATACTTACTTCCATTAGCTATAATTATGCTGGTTTGACAGTTGTTCGAGGTCCAAAGGCCATGAGTTTGAAATCCACGTGAGACGATCAGTACTATAAAGCATTAATTTTAATGATAAGAAAAGAAAAACAAAACCAGAACTGTGCATCAAAATCTTGAACAATCCTTTAATCTAAAAAAATAAAACCACTGAGCGCTTTTTTGTATTAAAGAATTGTTTGGGATTTTGGTGCACAGTGGTGGTTTTGTTTTTCTTTTCTGTTGGTTTTTGTGCCCTTTGTGGTTCAGTGTTTTTAATGATGTTGGTAGGTAGCTATAAATGTGGGCATATATGATTAAACAACATGGGATCAGAATATAAGAACATACATTTTATAAAAAAGTTTACTCAGACTAATTTATTAGATGCTATGAGGAAGCAGAACTTCACTTTGCTTTTCTTTGCTTTCTTACAATTTTACTGGTGAAGGCTATGGCGCAGCAGATAACCCCCTCCCCATGGATTATTCACTTTAGAATTGTGTTTTACCCCTGTTGTAGCATGGCTCACATGAGTACCATGTCAGTTCAATCTGTAGGCACCACTTTAATGATTCAGTGGGATATTTAAACCCCCTGGACACATGGCATCAACTCCCCTTTAACTTGACAACAACAGGCATCTTACAGGAGGTGAGGAAGCCTGAAACTATGTTTACTGATCACAGAGGCAGGCTTAGCTTAAATGGGTTTTAGCCCAACCACCTACATGCTGGCATGATGTTAAACGTTAAGAAGCGCTATGAGTCATGGTTACTAGGATCAGGCCTGCCACAGGCCCAAGGTAGGGGTACAACCCCAAAACACACCTGCCAACAAAACTCAGCAATCATTTACATCTGTGATCTCCATTAGCACTAGCTAAGAAATCTAGCTCACCCACATGTAATCCCTTCACTTTCCCCCCAAAGGGAAAGATGAGCAGACATAGCATCTTCTTTCCTTCCACACCTCCTGTCAAATGCAAAACATACCTGAGACACTAACTGACCTTCAGTCACCTGGGTGAAAGACAGGAACTTATTACTCTATGCCATAGAGCTGGTTAAGGTGTGGCAGACAAAGATGGGCAAATTAAAATTTCCTTTTCTTAACCTGAGATTCCATCTTATCTAAGAGGATAATGTTTCCCCATTAACTCATTTCCTCCACTGAAGCTCTGGAAGTTTGCATTGTTGCTTACAATGGGTGGAGCCTAACCCTTTTGATAGAATCAAATTATGCCCTCACATTTTAAACAAATGTTCATATCTCTGGAATCATAGTGTTTACTAAATAAATGTAAATGGCCAACTCTGTAGCACAAGCTATTTTTATAGCGATAGTATTCTTTAGGTTCAAGGTCTTAAACTGGATTTTATAAGTCATAGTAAACACAATAATTATTACATTTGTAATATAGTGTAAATAACTTACAATATTTTAGCAATCACTCCAGTTACACACATACCTTCAGCAGCATGTTGTTTATCTAACTGACAGCTTTCATATGAGGTTAAGCAGTTCTGTCTGCGCTGCTTGGTTGTTGAGATATTTAGAAAAAACATGATATTTATGAAAATATAAATAAATGTTATTTGAACAATTAATATCTCTTTTCCTGCACTAGACAGAGCTCAAATATCAATACATGTAAGCTATAAAATAAAACATTTTAATGCTTTGTATGTAACATGGTTTTGTAATTAATGCAAATAACAAGCAATCTTTGACACCTAGAGGTGTCAGTAAGATGTAACTGCAGAAACTCCTGGAATCATCACTTAGCTATAACTGTTAAAGAGGTATTAGCCATCTGGAATGTTCTACATCTGCCCTTAGGCCTAGTCACCTATGATTTGACCAGAACATCTACTACTGCAGTTGTGCAGGAAGTCACCCTCATACGATAACTGACCACCTAGGTTGCCCTCTTTCACTTTGAAAGAGTAAGAGCAGCTCAGCATCTAGACACTCCTGAAAGACTAAGCTCCTTATCCTGTCACAGAGACCAAACCAATTGACCACGAGGACAAACACCACCTTTTTTCAAATAGGCCTTTAGTTTCATTATTTTGGTCACTACCAACAGTTTATGGCCATATGGGTGGTTTGAGATATAGATGGCAGGGATATTTTTTTCTGGGAACTCATCTCCTACTTTAGTATTGCAGATTATTTAGGGCTGGCCACTCTCACACTTCACATGTCGGTCTCATGCCATACCTAGCCATCAAGACAACATAATTCATTTTTATTACAGTGCTAAAACCACAGCAGTATAAAATGAATTTGGCACCATATACAAGCTTACATGTTACTTAAACTCTTTCACTATGATAAGATCTCCTCACCCGAACATAGCAGTCTTTTCTATTAAGACTTTAGATTTTAAATTGATTTTTACCACAATCACCTCACACTACATATTAAATTGCTTGAACTAATGTTCAGGGAAAAAAAAAAAGAAAATGTTATCTGAAAAGAACTTATTCTATTCCTATGTCCCCAAAGGAGATACAGTTCCATCCTCAGATGCATCTTGACATCTTTGTCATTGAAAATCTGAAACACACCTGTTTAAAAGACTGGCCATTGAACAAGCCTGTCACCGACTTAGAATCAATCCAGCTGAATGCCAATAATGCAGACACAGATCTTACTGGCTTCATATATATTATTTTAATTGTATTTGTTCACTTGGTTCACTAACCATTTTCTGCAGGAATTTGGCCACAAGGACAAAAGAAAAAAAAACTTTTCTGTAAGTGTAGAGGATTAAAGCTACAAACTGTTAATGAGGTGCTTCCTATAGTCCAAGGTTTGAGCCCGTCAGTCTCCACTTGTAAACTATGTAGCTCTAAGCAAGCCACTTAATCAGACAGTGCTCTGGATCAGTGTCAGGTTCCTCAGTAGGTTCCTAGAGTAAGTAATTACTTACACAAAGAGGCAGTCAAACAGTTTTTTTTGTTAGAGGTGGGAGGAAAATTAATTACCCACAGAAATCCTACACAGACATTGACAGAACATGCAAAATCTACACATTTAAGATTTGCTTGACAGGGCATAAAACTCATAGGTCATGCAATGCCTATGCTAGGTAAACATAATTTTAGGAACACCTGTAAATCAAAGCAGAAATCTTTATTTCTAGCCAGTGTGCTAGCACTGCTAAGAAGTTTTGATAAGTAAGAAAGGAATCCCAGTTCTGTTTGCTGACAGTCTGGAATTGTTACATTTAACAAGAAACTTTACTAAAATATAACATAATTGTGGTTGCATAGAAATAATTTTCTTAGCATTTTTAAGAAATGAAACTATAATCAAGGTCATACCCTTGTCTCAGAATTCTCCATTAGTGGCAGCCACTATTTCACTGCAAATAGAACCATTCAAAGGGGTACCACTAGTAGCAGTTAAAGTGGCACCCTATATCAAAAAGGTGGGACACTTGTTTCCTTTTATCTAATAACAAAGGGTTTACATTAGACAATCTGTGGGCTTCAGAAACAATTGTGTAGGCTTCATGGAAAGCCTACATGATGATTGTGTGTTGCGATGAGCAGCAGTGCTAATAGCATATGCATGCAGCTCATCAAACTTACATGAATACAAGCATGTTTTCATGTCCAGCAGCTGTGTCGGCAGCCAGGAAAATGTGCTGATTAGCACAAGCACACACAGTAAGCAAACAAGCTTGGCTATGGGCAAACCCGTTAAGAGTTCTTGCACAGACAGCATGAAGAGCTATATAGGGCAAATAATGCAAGCTGTGCCAGTCAGAAAAAGTGTTCTGAGTGCACTGTGCAAATAAATCAACTGTATGAATACCGAAATAAGTAAGAAGGGAGGGGAAATGGCATGCGCAACTACAGTAGAGGGGCTACAAGACAGGAAAAGTATATTGAGGACAATGTGCACAGAAATCAAAGAAATGAACGCAGAAATCTATAAGAGGGTAGGGTAAATGTTCAAATTCTAGTAAGATCATTGATGTGAAAGTGCTTATGTCACACAGGCAATTTTCTACCAATAAAATTTTGCAATTCGTGTGTCATAATAATTAATGCTGGTCACATTTCCTGAGTAAATATAGGTAAATAAAAGGAGACATGATATTACAGGATGTGACAGCTACACATATTGACATCATATCAGAGGGGATTATTTGAAATAAGAATGTCAGAAACATGTTGAGGTGATATGACAGTTTGCAACTTGTACATTGTTGGATATTTGCACATCATGCATTTCATCAATATAACATGTTGGAAAATAGGAAAGGCTCAAAAGCCATAATCTCCTTTTGCAAGAATCATACCCATCCCATCAATGTTAACATTGATCTCTGTATTAACTGTGTACACCACAGAAATAATCCTAACACAGACATACAAGGAGGATCACCCTTGAAGAGAAGGGTCTATATTAGAACACTGAACATTCAAAATGTCGAGTGTTCTAATATCGAACCCTACCAATGGAAAATACTAAACATTGAACATTCAGAACAGCAATTTTTTTCCTAGGGAAAAAAATTTGCTGTTCCAAAACACATACACACAACACAAGCACACCAAACAAACAGCGATCCACACACATACACCTAAACTCTTATACCTAACCCTACATTAAACTATACACACACCACTAACTATCCACTTACCTTTACCCAAACCCTAACCCTAAGGTCTGTCACTATCACACACTCACCTTACCCGTGCCCTAACCCTAACTCACCTAACCCGCCCTAACCCGCACGTCCACACAATCGCATGCATACCTAACCCGCTCCCTAACCCTAACTCACCTAACCCACCCTAACCCTCATGTCCACACAATCTCACACATACCTAACCCGCACTCAATCACACTTACCTGAACCCAGCCCGTAACTTTCCACCAGAGTGCTGAAAATACCAAAGCAACAGAAATGGACAACCAAATTCTTTCCCTAGGAAAAAATTTGGTTTTCTACTTCTTCAATATTTTCAGCATTCGCTGAAAACGTTTCGATATTAAAACACTCAACATTTTAAATGTTCGGTGTTCTAATATAGACCTGAAGAGAATTATGCACTTCAATATTCTGATGGTTATTCATTCCATATGTAGGTGTGTGTGTGTTGTTACAAATATGGGAGCACAGTGTGACACATTTAATACCTTCTTGCAAGGCACTCCTGCCTGACACATTTTAAGACCAGATACAAACACCACACTATGGTGCAATGTATTTCCCAAAGCTGTGTATTCTCGGCATCTGCCACAGGAGGTAGCAATGGGTATTGTCACAAACAAATGAAATTAATGTGCAAATTAAGAAAGAATCCCTGATAATGAATGTCATATCAACATGTCAGACTGATTGTAATTAAATGAGTATGCTCATGTGCACACAATTCTGACCAGTCCTATATCAATGTTTCACAATCAAGGAAGGTTTCTCTGAATGTCTATATACATACTGCCCATGAACTGGACCACATTTGTGCACACCACAGTACTCAATGCATGTGCCAAAGTAGCACTCCCACCATGATATTGGCAGAACAAATGTCTGTTGCAATGAAATGCAAACCTAAGTTCAAGGGTGTTCATGCAACATATCAAGAGATAAGACTGATGTGATGTAATGGTTGCTGTGTAATGTCAGTACCCTCACACAAAATGAATCCTTATGAAATAACTGAACATCAAGCTCTAAAACTCCTCCAAATAACAATATGGCTATTAATCACATTTGCCACAACAAAACTGTTATCACAGCTGTTGAACTCCACCTATGTGAAGTCATTCAATCAGATATACTTTATTTGCCCATAATTTGGGGGTGTATTTCCTGCTGACCAGTTAAGGACAGAAATGCTTACAGTCACTCAATGCTGGTTTGGAACACTTAACCTAAGCATTGAGAAAATCAACACCATAGTGGGATCAATGAATGTGCCATGGTATAAGTACATCTCCAATTGTCATATGTTTAGTCATGTGAAAGCATTACGTAATGTGTATGAATCCAGGAATATGTGTCTCCGTAATAACTTAGGAAGAATCTTGCTGTATGTCAGACAACATTGCCTGAGACTAGGCATCTCTTGCAACAGGAAACAGTATCTACACATGAACATAGCACATGTGGTGACAATACTGTTAACGACATGTACACTGACTGCAGGCAGTGATGTCAGGTTTGAACTATATAGCTAACATCACAGGCTAAATAAGGTCTGCTGAAATACAAGTGCAATTACAGATTTATTTGATGACCATGACACTTTACATTTCAATGCATGACATTAGCATTGTGTATTACCTTCATGTTTCTGCTAAAAAGTGGTTACACAGCACAAGCACACTGTATAGATATGCCTCGTACATGTATTTAAATCCTGTTCTACACAGTAAGATGAAGAAACACTCACTCGCAGATGACAGTCATTCCAGTATCCAAGCTCACGCTTTATGTACTGAAACAATCTTCACACAAGTGCATTATATGCACCTGCCATAGAAGAAATATGACTGCATGTGAGCCAGGCTGCATCTTTGAAAGGATGAGCTGTGTCATGCAAAGGAGATATGTGTGCAAATATTACTTCTACAGCTATGTGAAATTCTAAATGTTGTCAGTACTAACACACACACACACACACACACACACACACACACACACACACACACACACACACACACACACACACACACACGAGTCTCACTGCTATATTCAAATCCTGTATCTATTGACTGACACAATTGACACACAAATGTATTATATGCATGTGCCACAGGAGAGATCTGACTTTAGTAGTGTGAGAGTGCATTATTGAAATGATACCCTCATCAGTGTGTTGCAGACAGTATGCATTTGTGGACAGAGTGAAAAGGGTATGTGGAATTGATCACATAATGTAAATGTTTCTAATGAGTGTGATTCAAATGAGCACACCTGTTGAATTAATTCTCCAGTGATGCAATGTACCTACAATCACATTCACTAGTTGATTTTTGTGAGATTAGAATCCTTTATATATCAATTTATACAATCTACAGGACAGAGCAATAATGTAAGTGCCACCACAGAAGTCTGACTTTTATAGTGTGCAAGTGCACTTTATAGAGGATGACATCAGCATTGTGTTGCAGAGAAGATTATAATGGGAGAAAGGTCTGACGCTGATGTGGACTCACCCTACAGTGTAAAATTTACACCAGGCTTCTATTTTATTGAGGTCAGCAGTAGTTAAGTTTATATTTACACAACTCCATCCACACAGGTTGCCGGCCATTAGATTCAAACCCATACCTCTCTAGCTATGCAACTTAGAGGACACAGTACTTAACACAAGCTCCACCATAAATTTATTTTATAGTATGAGAGTGGACTTTATAGAGGATGACATCAATGTAGTGTTGCAGAGAAGGTGATGTTGGGAGAAGGGTCTGACATTTATGTGGACTCACTCTGTAGTGCACAGTTAATTCCAGGATTGTCACTACACCAAGAGTAGATGACAACAGAATAACACAGGTGAAATTAACAGCTATGTATGGGTCATTATTTTTTGTGGGACATGTAACCATTTTTTACTTTTTTTTTCTTTCAAAGGCCAACAGCTAGACAGGGGTCCAAGAAAGTAAATAATGTGGGAAGAAATAGCCAGGGAATTGTTATGGCTAGGCTTGTATAGGCCCTAGGGCTGATAGCCTAGTACCAACCTATGAACCTATGAACAGTAATTAAGGTCATATTTACACAACTTCATACACTCACACACACAAGTTGACTGCTGTGAGATTAGAACCCCCTACCTACCTAACTATGCAATCTGGAGGACACATTACTTAATGCAACCACCATCGCAGAAGTCTGAATTTTACACTGTAACAGTGCAGTCTGTAGAGGATTACCTTTTCATTCTGTGTCAGAGAAGATACTGTGATGCTGAAGCTTTTATGCAAATCCATATTTTGTTTATATAATGGAGTAAGGTCAATGTTATGATCATTAACTCATACATACTGCTGACGTATGTCAACTATGCTGTCATTAATGTATACAGCAGAACTGAAAGTGACATGTACCTACCTGTCTTATGTATATGAGGCACACACACACACACACACACACACACACACACACACACACACACACACACACACACACACACACACACACACACTTGTGAAACACAAGATGCACAATGAAACATTCAGTGATCATCAGGTTATGATGATGCTATATAAACCTTAATGAATGACACTGTTATCAGCAATGGTATGTGGTCATGCATGGGCAATGTGAACTTTCAATACCAAGCAATACTTGTTCCAATGCAGGAATAATAAAAAATGATTATTTATGTGCATCAAGGCTATATGTGGTTGTATATCATTTGTAAGTGTCAGTGCTCCAGTGTAAACTGTACTGTCCAGAATTAAATTGTTAGTTAACTGCACAGTTCATTACATTTCACATGAGTACATTAAACAATGTCCATGTAATGAAGTAATATAATCTAGTAACAATACTTATTTTTGTTCTAAATTTCTACCTAAATTGCAATGCAAAGAAACATCTTTGCTGAGATGCTGGGAAAGTGTTAGCGCATGGATGATTATACTTTGATTTGTTGAACTAGGTCTGTGAATTACCAAAGTTAAGTGGTGTGCAATAGTGCTCCCTCCCAGCCTTTGCACAAATAAGGATCAGAGGGGAAATGTGATTCCGATTACATTTACAACAGATTTGTTTTATCTTAACATGTTGCTTACATATACTCTGCATGTTGTATTATACCTTTCCATGTTAGCTTCAAAGTTCAATTCAGAAATTAAGTGTTATGCTTGCCTTCTCCATTTGTGTGATGGTACGCTGTGAGCAAACAAGCTTATTGCTGAAGGAAATAGTGAAAAACTTTAATTTGGTTTGCCTTTTACAATGCAAACAGGCTTACCAGCAATGCGTAGCTGTCACCATTATGGACAGTACTTAGTGGAGAAAATCCACCTCTCACCCTAGCTTTCTCTATGGCACAAGGTGTAAACTCTCTGAGATAAATAAAAAAGCAAAGTTGAAGCAAAATTCGACTTCAGTATGCAGATCATTTTACAAAGAGTTTCAGAAAGTGATTATTATAGTAACTTTTTATTATGAGTTTAAAAATACCCAGGAATGATTATTATAAATATATTGCCTGACCAAATTTTGTGTGTAATAGCTACTGAAATAATATCTTATACCTACTACATACAAGATATGCTTCAAGGGAAATCACAGGTTAACTGGGTGAACGATGTGGTGTAAGGCATTTTGCAATAACATGAAATGCAATATGTCATCACATTCTACAATTGTTCATTGCCAGACCCTGTGCAAATGTTGAGGACTACAACTGATCAAACAGAAGGGTTTTAATACAGAGACATAGGCAACTCATTCACAGGAAAGAGTCTTATAAAAACAGGCAGTAAGAGATTCACCTTATGCTGGATTCAAACTGTTGTCAAGATAAAAATTAAGTTTACAGACTTGATCATCATCTCTGCACCCCACCAAGGCAATCCTATGTCACATGTGTCAAGCCACATGTTTGAAGTGACAGAGATAACCTATTCAGCCAATAGAAGATGTAGGTTTCATTCATCTGCAAAGTA
Organism: Protopterus annectens; assembly: GCF_019279795.1. Taxonomy (NCBI): domain Eukaryota; kingdom Metazoa; phylum Chordata; order Ceratodontiformes; family Protopteridae; genus Protopterus; species Protopterus annectens. The sequence continues at coordinate 1,757,403,647 of NC_056725.1, forward strand.
ATAGTAGTCAAAAACGCCATAACACAGCCTAGTACCTACCTATGAACCTATGAAACTATGAAAATGACATTTACATCCATCAGCCTAATGAATAGTCAACAGTACAAAGAGGTGAGAAAGAAGGGTTGAGGATAGTGACAGATATACACACATGTGAAAGGTTAGTGTTATGGGTCATTAATGCACATCTTTAGAGTTTGTCCTCAGTGTTCATTTGTCATGCTCCATATCAGTAACTGATAGCTCTGGGGAACAAGAATCTGTAGAACAGGCAAAATCTGATGAAGACATGAGTAGAATAAGGGTGGTTTACTAAATCTTCATTATGGTCCTGGATATGTTGGTAAATGCTTAACTGGATGAAAAGTAAGATATGTGTCATACCATAGTAGTACAACATCACAGTAAGAAATAATATGACATTCATCTGGAAAAGAACCATTTATGCTATGGTCAAAAATGTATCTTCAGATAACTGATTAATGTCAACATTCCACAGAGGATAAGACACTTGGCGACATCCAATAGTCAAAGAACTGTGAGAGCAAATGTTGCCAATGATTTAATTTACTCTGCCTTTACTCTTTATTCTGATAGTGCAGTGTGTTTAAACACCTTTGCATGAGGAGAACCAGACTACTGTGGGTGATCCCAACAACTAATCAGATTCATAGGTTCATAGGTGAGTACAAGGCTAATGGCCCTGGAGCCAACACAAGCCTAGCCCAAGAACATACTCAGACATCCTGTTGTGGGACGTTAGTTCCCTGTACCTCTATCAAGCAAGGCTGTGGAAATGATTCCCAGGGTGAATTTCCTGTTACATATCCACTCATCAATATTTTTCTTGAAGAGGGTCAGTGAGGTTCTCTGCTTGACATGAATGGGGAGTTTATTCCAGAGTATGGCTAGTTTCTGGGTTAGGGACCTGTCTCTACAGCAGGTTCTGTTTATTGTGGTAATGAGGTTGAAGTCCTCAGTCCATGTGGTGTGGAGGGATTGAGTCTTTTTCAGATGAAGCATGTCTAGTAACACTGGGTCCAACATGGATTTGTATGCCAAGCAGAGATCGCCACTGAGTAGGTGATACAAGATGGAGTATATAGTTTTTTGAGCCTGTCTGTGTAGGACAAGTGTTTGAGTCTTAGGATCCTCGTTGTGAGGAATTTCTGTGGCCTCTCCAATTGTTGCAGGTGTCTAGTGAGGTACATGCCAAATGGGGCATTGTACTCTATAATGGGTCTAATGATGGATGAGTAGAGAGGGATTATGACCTCCTTCTTCCTGGTTGAGAAATCCTTTGTAATGAGGTGTGCCACATAGAAGGACTTTCTAACTACAGTGGCCACATGTTTGTCAAAAGAGAGATTGCTATCCACTTGTGTCCCTAGATCTCTTATCATATCTTGGGAATTGAGAGAGCTACCATCAATGTGGTAGTTTATGAGTATCATGTTTTTCCCAAAGGGAATGACGATGCACTTTTTGACATTAAGCTTAAGACCATGGTTCTGGCACCAGTTGGTGTCAGCGAGGCCTTTTTGTAGGATGTAGACGTCAGCTTGAGAGTCAATAATGGCTCCTAGTTTGCAGTTATTTGTGAACTTGGTTAACCAGAGTCCTTTGGTTTTGGCCTAAACTTCAGAGAAGTATATACCAAACAGGAGAGGACCCAAGACCGATCCTTGTGAGATGCCACTTATGACTGCCTGGTAGTCGGATTTGGAGTCGCTACTTTCACTGTGTGAGTTCTGTCTATGAGCCAGTTGGCTACATATCTTATGATGTAAGGGTTTATGCTTAGGTTGGTTAGTCTGTCAACGATCCCTGAGTGGGGGATAGTGTTGAAGGCCTTGGCCAGATTGAGGTAGGCTGTATGTACTGCCTTGCCTTCATTGACCACTCTGGTGACAGATTTGAAGAAGTCTATCAGGTTGAGCAGACATGATCTGCCCTTTACAAACCCAAACTGTAAGGGATCCAGGGTTTGAAAATTTCCTATACCCTTATTTATGAGTTGCATAATGATGCACTCCATGGCCTTATAGATCAGGCTTGTCAGGCTGATGAGGCAGTAGTTTCCTGGTTCAGTAGTAGCTCCCCCTTTGTGGAGAAGAATGACTGTAGTGGTGCACCATTCGGTGGGGACAAAGCCTGAAGTGAGGCTGTGGTTGAACAGGTTTTGTCATAGGATGCAAACAGCCATTCACTGTCACTCAGCATTGTTGTGTGATGCCAACACCTGTGCAAATGCTGTGGGGGAAAAAGTGAAGGTTTTCTGATAGGTCATTTCAAGCCATGTGTATTATTTGTGATTCTGGTTTTGGCCAGAATAAACATGTGAAAAAAGAGTTGATAGGAACGTGGTGAAATTAGGGGAAAACAGAGATGAGGATACAGGGGAAATAGAAGAATTTGATGGAAGCTAGTGGGAAAGAACCATAGCTATCCACTACTTCAGAACATAAATATACAAGTGTAGCCATTATTTGCCAAATTTGGACTGTCACCACACCAAGGGTAATGACAACAACAGAATAATATACTGTCGGTGAAGCTGACAGCTATTTATGGCTTGTTATTTTCTTGTGGGACAGGTGCCCATTTTTATTTTTTTCATTCAACGAGAGAAGAATGTTAGGGAAGGGGCTTTGGAAATTGAGGGTCAGCTAGGAAAGTTAGGTGAGGAAGCAGGTGCAGACATACAGGACAAACAACACAGATAAGGATGATGATGGAGACAAAAAGTTGGGGGACACCATGACTGTGGATAGGTAGGAGACATCAGAAGTGCACCCACGTCAATCCTGAGAACAATCTTGTCCTCTCCCTCAAACCTGCCATCACTGTATCCTGTCTCAGTTTCCTTTCTCAGTGCTTAATGTGGCATCATCTTGACAATGTGATGAAGCACATTTTCTACATGACCAATTCACACACTGAGGCCCTTTTCCATTATACCCTCCACCAGCCCTGTCAGCTTTTGGAGGGTGGCAAAATCACTACCTCCACCAATACTACTCCCACATGGTACCAGTGCACCAGCTGCTGGAGCAGAGCTACCCGATGCATATGGGGCAGTTAGGGCAGGGGTTGTGCAGGCAGCAATGACAGAGTGGGACCCTGAAGTGCTGGGTGTCTGTGCTACAACCTGTGGGGAGATGACAGGCCAGTCCACAGTGGATGGTCTACTTGTCTAGGCTGTATGTCAATTTTTGTAAGCAGAAATGTATGATGACAACATTTTGTTATGCCATGTAAAATATCCACCCCCCCAAAAAAAAAAATAAAGAGAAAAGGGGTGGAGTAAGACAAAAAGAGAGAGAATTACATCCATGGCATATCACAAGACAATATAAATTCAGAAAAGAAACCGTTATGATTATGACGTCTGTACACCTTTGCCACCTCCAAGCATGATCTGTTGTACCACTAATCAGCTGCACTGCCATGATATTGTAAATAGAGCTATTTCTTACAGACGTTCCATATTGCATACAGTTGGAATAGTCATTAGACTTACAGTATGACGTGATGCATATGTACCTGTGCATTTCTGAGGTGAATTAACCTCTCTTGGTGTACCTCTTTCTTTAATGAAATGTCTTCAGTAGCTGTACAACACAGAAGAAGGGAAGTAAAGAAGAGACATGAAAACCTATTAAATAACAGTTTTGGCTGGATCCTATATTTTGTATCTTGTAATACAGATAGGTCAGTATACTTACTTAACAGAGGGATGTCAGCATTTCTAAACTCATCCTCCTGTTGGCTAAAGAGGCCCTCTTTCATGCCATTTCATGCAGCTATAGTGGTGATGACAATTCTCTGCAGTGTGTGGGCTGCTAGTTGCACTGGAGACAGCCTTGGCTACTTTGTTCCAAGCCCCGGTCTTATACTGAGACCCAGTATAGTCCACCTGAAGGCAGCCTATGACCACACAAAAAACATCTTTGTTTTAACAAATATCAGGAAATAATAATGAAAAGGCAGGATTGTGAGGTTTCCTAGATCTGTGTGTTAGAACCTGATTATATGCTTAGAAAATATGCATTAGCTCCATCGGACAGCACACTATCTGGAATTGCACCCTCAATTCAGTGCAATAATACACAGATTTGTGTTTCTTATCCCTATTTACCACCAACATAGGATCAGAAAATTCCTTTCTCATTTGTTTGAACATGTCTAGATCAATGTGATATTGACAAATACTTTGCACTAACAATAGCCTGCACCATAATAATGTCAGGTTGCCAACAAAGCCAGCTATTTCTTCTCTTTATTTTCTGAGCATCTTCTCTTCCTCTCAGCTTAACTAGAGAAATGCATTGTTATGGGCATTTATTTTCATCTTTGCTTCAATGTGTAATATAGCCAATCAGCATTTCAGACAGATTTAAGTGGAGGATGGACAGTGTGCTCTTAGTACAAGGATATCAGTGTTGGTAAGATCACAGCTCTCAATGTGCTTGCACTGTCATTTAAGTCTAGTCTGCATGATACAAACACTTAAGAGACAAGAGTCACTTCAGTATTTGTTGTAGACAGAGCAATCAGCAACATTTGCAAGCCATTAGCAGCTAACAATTGTCATTTTTCCTCCATGCAGTCCTAGAGCATGTGCATGCAGTTGTGTAGCTACTTACACCATGTTTACATCCCATACACCAAGTACTTTTTTTTTGGTATTCAAGAGTCCTTATTATTTCTTACCTCATTTGCATCTTCACAGTGCTCAAAGGGCTGAATCTACACTATTTAAGGGTAATGGTGTAGCTATGGAGGTGGAAGGAAGGGAAACTGATTGCATACAAACATACCATTACTTCTGCTCACTTGGACTAGATTGTTCTACAAATTACTGCACTATTTCATAAGTTATGTTTGTCCTATTTTTCAAACTGCTTACATGTATTTCAATATGCAATAGAAAAATAATTTGATATGTATGAAATTTTAAAAACTCTGTACACGTCATTTCTTGATCTGCTTTCCATGTTAGTATGGTTACATCTCAGTATTGTGTTACATTTGCTACTGTGTGATTTCCTCAGACATGTAAATGATTCATTGAGTAGTATCAGTGACACACTGGATTTGTCATTGTGTGTGATAGAATCAGTGCTGGGGAGGGCTGACATCTACCTGTCTGCAGTGCAACAAAGTCCACTGCAAAAGTTGCAGTGCCAGATCCCACTCTCATACTGGCACTACTTCCACTGACCGTCAGTGATTGAGGTGTTCACACCCACACATAGCAGACCAAGGGGTCATGGTCCTGGAAAAAGATGAGAAAAGTGTTTGTACAGCAGACAACACTCCTCCACTTTGACCCATGGATCTGGAAATGGCAGTGCAATTCCTAGAAGAGGGAGTTTGCATGGTCAGGACATGGAAATGGCAGTGCAATTCCTGGTAGAGGGAGTTCGCATGGTCAGGAGCGATGACAAAGAACAGACAACTCTACCATGCAGGGCTCACACCTGTCCCACATGGCAGGACATAGTGCTAACACAGAGCTTGATTGTGTTCATGTAGTCACACACATATTTCACAAAAACTGCCCTTACCAAACCGCACATATGCACTACAATAAAACACTAACATCGATTGGGATATATCTTATGTTAATGTCCCTGAGATATTTCATACTTTAATGAATGTTCTGTGTTTCTTACTCACACATACTCACTCCTTTGACGTCAGCCTTGACCAACTGCACCCTCCTCCACCTGTGCAAATGATGATGACCGTGCCATGTCCTTTGTTCATTTGTGTTTGACTTAGGGTTGCATATATGTCTGATACACTGAGTGGATAAGTACAAGACTAAAAGTATGCAGGCAGTTTATTTTCTCACACATTTTTTTCAAATACTACAGGTTCCACACCAGTCACCCAGAATTTCTTTTATTAATATATGCTATGGAGCTTTCCAGTTTTCTTAATTAAAAGAAAAAGAAAAGCTTTGAAATCCAAACAGGTATGAGAGAGACAGGCACAGAAAATACAATGAAAATCAAGAACTTTATGCAAAACTAAAGAAATGTAACTGATTATTCTCATATTTTCTCTGCCTTGTCTCTGTCATATGTCCGAATGGTTCCAAAAAAAAAAGCAAAGGAGATCTTTCTCTATTGCTTCCTTTCCAAAGCATCGATGTACTGCATAAGCATGGGAACATAAGTCCCATATGCATGCACAGTACATCAAGAAAGCCCCGTGATACCAGGAAAAGAAGTGTAGGAGCACCATGGTGCCATTATACAAAGCCACTATTTAAGAAAAGTAAGTAACTTTTTTTCTTAAATAATGTCATTGTATAGCAGCAATAACCCATATTTGGGTGTGGGTAATGCTGGATTTTCCCACCATTGGCTTTGTTTGCTCACTCAGGCTTTGCCCTTGTGGTCAAACCCGCCAAATGCTATATTAGTTTAGCCATACAGTAATATATCCTACTTATTTCTGTTACATCACATACATCTCTCTTAATAGCCTTGATTGCTGTGGTCATCTATTTTGACAATCTTTTAACATTTTGGGTCTTGTTTACTTTCTGTAATTTATTTATTTCATCTATCTTAATATGTCTATCCATGGCTATTCAGTCAAGCAGGTCTTCCCTTAGATCATTTCCTCCTGGGCTGAGAGCATCTTCTTTGCTCTCTCTTTCCTTTGAGTGTTCTGCACTAAGTATAGAACCTCTTACTGTGGCATATTCTCTTGCAAAGCATCCTGCTGCTGCTCCTCTATATGAAGACCCACTGGCCCACCATGCTATACTATTACTAGTATCAGAGTTACAACTGTTTCCAGCTCTCTCCCTTGGTGTGCAACTTCAACTGGACTTTCTTATGGGTGTCCCACAGAAGGCTCCAGAGCATCATCATGTGGCAGATCTTCTTCAGATGCCTTCCACTCCACTTGCTGCTACTTTTTCTTGGGACCTATGGTTTCATCATGTTGCAACACTACCCATGTAGGACTCTCCACATTAAACACTTTATTTCACAGATAGTCCACCACTTGAGTTTCTGTTTTTTAACGTCTACCTCTTCAATCCTCTTTTCTACATTCTCCCTTTGCGATCTTATTTTTGTATTGTGAAATTTCCAATACTTGGGTGACATTGCTTATATTTTTCTTCAGATATAATTAGAGGTGCAAGTGTTGCACTAATTAGTTTGGGTTTCTTCCTTTGCATATTACAAGCACCACATTATGTCTTGTTTACTTTCCATTGACTGAATTTCTTTATTTTTCTTTATTATTGCTTCAAAAAAGCTCTGTTTTTGTTCTTTACATGTTCTCACTTTCTCTCTTGATTCTTTTTCCAGGTGGTCAAATGTTTTGGGGAACACTTTTTTGTCTGTAGCTTTTGACAGTTTTTTTTTTCTTGTGCAAGTACGTTACTTTCCTCTAATTTCTCTCTTACTCTTGCTAAAAATCCTCTGTCTGGAAATTCTGGGCTTTTTGTGTAATAGTAACAATACATAGTTTTCTTTCTTATCCTCAGTTGTCCACTTTGTCATCCCTGTGACTCATTTTGGCTGGTCAGTTTTTCTGGACTACTTTTTCCTTTTGTCTTGAGAGGGTGAGTATTCTCCCTGAGCTCGGCCTAACCCTGTGGTAGGAATGTGTATATGCCCTGAGAATCATGCACTGTTTCTTTTCAGTCCTGGCACCAGTGTATATCCTGGACTTATGCCCCAGTCTTCCTTTTTTATAATTTTTATTTTTTAATTTATATTTCTCCATGATAAATAAAATACAGTCAATATATCTGTATCATGTTGTTGACATTTTGTAAAACACTGGGCTGGATGGTGTAGTAAATGATACGATCAGAAGGCTGACATAGTAGATATTGACATAATGAGCAGGCTCTTAAGGGAAATAGCAGGCTGTTATTAAAATGTTTGAATGTGTGCAGAGCTACTGAAACTGATCGCACAGATAAAAAAAGAGTTGACTGAGAACATAGAAGAGTATAAGACAAAATGTGAGTCAAATGTGAAATAAAGTAAGCATACGTTGCAAAAGTAATGAATATAGAAAAAACAGTCATGTGAGAATGTATTGCAGCATTAATGGAGGCAAGAAACAAACAAGTGCAGAGAAAATGTGCAAATAATTCCAAGACTCAGTGTAGATGTGGCATTATGCACAGCATTAGTTCCGTAAATTCTACTCTAGAAGGGAGGTGTTCAAAAGCTATGTTAAAGAAAAGAGGACTATTTATTTATTTATTCATTCATTCATGTAAGTTTGTTAACCAGGTTATGCTTCTAATTGAATCTGACTAATCTTAGGGTCAGCCCAGGGTTGTACACAGAAAACTTGTGAAGAGATGACAGCAAATTGAACATAAATGTTCATGTGAGGCAGAGCACCTCACTGAATCTCTTCAAGAAGAATCTCGATAGGTGGATGGGGGATCGTAGGTTTGTCCCAGGGATTACTCCCGTGTCACTATTAGACAGAGGCAAAGTAAACTAAACCTTAAAAAGGGCACAGTATACTCAAATCAAGGGGTGGCGTAAGCCATACAGAATCGGGCTAAGCTTATAATTGCCCCAGGGCAGATAGCCTAGTATGAACCTATGAACCTATAAATAAAATCCATAAACAGTAAGTATACATAGTTTAAGTACATAGTAATACAAGATCTATGCATTACCGCCACATATATACTACTGTCAGTAATATAAAATCAACCAAAAAAAATCATAACCCACAAAAAACACACATAATCTATACATCCAAGCTAGAACTAAATCTAAAATGTACAGATGACTGGAAAAAAAATATATAAAATGTGAAAATAATTAAATAAAAAATATATATATAAGAAGCATGTAAAGAAATAAAAAATTATATCCAGAACATGTGTTCATGAAGGAACACATATGGTTTAAGTACATGTTCTAATGCAATTATTAAGAAATAAAGGGAAAATATTAAATAAAGAGAAACAAGTTTCTGTTCATATACACAGGCTTGTGGGGTCTATATCAGAACATTGAAGTATTAAAACTTTGAATGTTCTGATATCAAACACTATTCAGCGAACATTAAGAATAGCGAAGCTGCAGAACAGCGAATTCTTTCCTCAGGAAAGAATTCAGTTGGCCATTTCTGTGGCTTTGCTATTCTTAGCGCTCTGGTGGAAAGTTACGGGTTGGGTTCTGATAAGTGTGCAATTGTTTGTACATTAGGGTTAGGGGCGGGTTAAGTGAGTTAGGGTTTGGGTGCAGGATAGGTGTGTGTGCATTAGTGACAGACTTTAGGGTTAGGGGCAGTTTAAGTGAGTTAGGGTTAGGGCGTGGGTTAAGTGAGTGTGCGTTAATGACGTTCCTTAGGGTTAGGGTTTGGGTTAAGGTAAGTGGGTAGATAGTAGTGTATGTTTAGTTTAGTGTAGGGTTAGATGCAGGAATTTAAGTGTATGTGTGTGGTTGCTGTTTGTCTGATGTGCTTGTGTTGTGTGTATGTGTATCGGAGCAGCGGATTTTTCCCATGGGAAAAAATTTGCTGTTCTGAATGTTCGATGTTTTCATGTTTAGATGTTTTGGAGCCGATGAAATAGCGTTCGCTATTTTCATCTTTCGATAACGTGATATAAACGCGGCTTGTGACATACTGTGAGTGAACCATGAAAAGGATCTGTCTTTTAGTACTGCAGCAGCCAAAAGAACTAACACAGCAATGCATGGAAATGCAACTGAGGTACTGAAACAAGGGTAAAAGTCAGATTGCTGGGAAGAAATGAAGAGGAACGAGCAAAGATTTCCTGCGGATCCATACGTGCCCCCAGCTCACTTGGAGAAGTCTGGGGGAGAAAAGGAGGAACAGGTAGACCTGACAATGAATGAGGGCACTGGGCTGGCTGTCTGCACAGAATGAAGCCTGTATGTTGGGGGGGATTAGTGAGCTAAGTGTTGAATTTAAGCTAAAAGAAAATGTTGGTGTGAGTTCAGAAGAATAGAGAGTGGAGGAAGCTAAAAAAAAGGTAACGTGCTACCTTTTCTTTACAACGATTAGAGAGTTAGGGACTTTGACATTTAATTTTGCTTTGTGGTATAATATAGTGATACTTTTACCCTAATAACAATGATACTTAGTATTTTAATCACAGTAATGTATAGATGTTACTGCAGACTAGACAAGGTGATGTATTGGACATATACTTATACTGATTTGTTGTATTTTTTAATGTAGTACAGATATGATTTTATGAAACATTAAGGAGGTTTGAGTATTAAATTGGAGTGTGGCTTGCTAAATGTTGAAAAATACAAATTTGAGGAATGGTCAGATTTAGTATGAAGTAATTTGCAATGATTGATTATGTTTGGTTATACAGTGATATTTGTACCGTAGGGGCTTTAATGAAATAAAATACAAGAATATTTAACAAATGTTAAATAAATAAATAGATAAATAAATTCACTGATCTTCACTGACAAGTGCTATAGGATCTTAAGATTCACTTGAACTACTATAAACATAGGCATTTTTTTGTGGCCTAGCAAAAAGTAGATAAAAACTATTTAAGGAAGCAGACAATTATGCTTTTACAAAATAATACAGACTGCAGTCCTAATTCAGATGCATTTCCTTTAAATTTTAAATGCAGTCACATTTCTTAAAAAAATATGATTTTAACATGTAACTTTTACCATCCCTCCGATGTTAATATCAGCATTTTCTATTTTGATTTAATTTGTCAGGAATCCTTTGAAAAATTGTTTCTTTCTAAAAAGGTAAGAACATCCTTGATGCTGTATTATTTATACATTTCAGTTCCACATTTTCAATTAAATTCAATAATTCCTGTACAGACCATTTTGGTGCATTATCGTGATTCCACTGTGTAATTTTACTTTTTTACAAGCAACTTGTTTTGCAATATTTTTTTAGTCCCTATCACTTCTTACAGCTATTGAACCTTATTTTCCCATAATGACCTATTTGTTCTCCTCCCAGTTTTACTGTCAGCAATTGCTGGGGGGGGGGGGGGGGGATAATGAAAGCTATAGAACCATACCTGCTACCTTTTTTGCACAAAAATTCTAGACAAAACCTACATTGATAAGAGAACAAAGGTCCCAAAATTAAGGGCATTTTTAAATATTACATCAACGTGCATTGTAGAACAACTTGTAATATGAAACTCTAATGTGTGATATTATTAACTGACTGTAGTCCTCAGAGTTTATCAGAATATCACAAATTTTAAGAGGACAGGGCAAAAATATGAGGCAAAATCAAATCAGGACAGTTGAGAAGTAGGTATGGAAATCAGTTGTCATCATGCAGGATGTCAGATAACTTTTTTTTTTAATAATGCTACTGCCCCCACCCTCTTGGCCATCAAGCACATTGCAATGCCATTGTGTATTTCTCTAGATCCTCACTACCTTTGTAGAATAAATAGACTGTTTGGTGGTCCTTGGGCTCCAGAATCAATATGGATATTGACTGCATTTCTAGCTATTCCACTAGAGTGCAGCCCTGTTATGGAATAAAACAAACACCATACCCACTGATTTGTTAAACTATTATCATCTGCTCACTCCATCCCTCCCACTCTGGTATATGCAGTGCCCAAACCCAGGTTACCCAGGTCTAAGTCAGTTCTTTATCCTAGAAGCACCATGGACTTGGAATAAAAATTATCCACAAGGTGAAATGTAATACCAGGTGATTGTCTGTACTGTCTAGTAAGTTAACTATTACATTTCATTGATGACTTTGTCTGCTAATAATGCCAGAATGCATTACCAGCTTACCATCTATTACAAATCTGTTCTGGAACAGTTGTAATTTTATTAATTGATGCTAACAACAAACATATACCTGCTTACTTGGTTAATCCCTATGATGCTGTGATGCAGTTATTGTTGTGGTAGTGGCTTCTGTGTATTATATCAACACTTTCTGAGACATATGTGACCAAGTGGATTTTGTCTGAATTTTCATTATCATGGTACTTTTTACCATAATTAGTTAGATTGTATGAGATGCCAGTGCACTCTTTGTGTATTTTCCCTTCTCTGCTTTACATTGCAGTTGTAGAACTGATCTATGTAGACTGTGGAAGCCAGGCTCCCAACATGAAAGTGTATAAGTGTGTTTACTCCCCTTCTCTGTATCTTTTGTTGAAGCTAAGGCCTTGAATTTTAGGATACATTGTCACAATTGTTAAGCGTTCAAAACCTATACTCAGAGGTGAATAATGCCATCTCAAAATGCTATGTACAGAAAGTTGGTATGTTTTTATTTCCTAGCTGCATATAATATTTTTTTTGCCAATAATGTTTATTTCATTTATTACAAATACCATCTTATGATAATATAACAGTATGAGACAAGCTCTCACCATTGCGGAGAGGGCTAGAACACTGGTTAGAGTTCAGGTTACCCAGGTTTGATTGGCAGCAATCTGAGGTATTGGCAGAGGAAGGATGGGTGTGCCTATCCTGGGGTTAAGGGCCCATGCTTGGAATGTCCCTTCTGATCAATCCCTGCCAGAAGCTGAAAACTTGTAGGGGGTATTGTTATAACTGAGAATAGGTGGTGGACATTGACTGAGTTATCATGGAGACAAAACAATCTGACAGCAAATCTCCATTGCCTCCACCAACTGGACACACACAGGCATGTGCAGAGGATGAAAAAGTTAGTGCTTAAAGTAAAAAAAAATAAAATACTCCTTGGCATAATATGATGCTGCATTAGGTTCCTCAAGCTCCTTATTTTATTTATTTATTTATTTATTTATACAATTTGTAAACTGGGTTAGAGCACTAATCTCATTGGATCAATTTCAGTCCCAGCTCGGAATGTGAGCATGCATCAAGTGGAAAAGATAAAAATAATTTATACAATCAAAGAACACACTAAAAACAAAGATACAGTTAATATACAGCAGAAAAATGATTTAAGAAAACAGTCAATAGAAACCACTTTGTGCAATATTTACATCAGTTAGAGTAGCAACAGGTTAGGAGTTAGCAAAGAGATACTATAGTGAAAATGATAGGAAGTATGTGTTGGAGATTAGGGACACTATGTCATGGGACATGAAGCCGAGCATTTACAAGCAACATTTTCTTTAAGTTGTACCCATAAGGAGTAGTAGTTACAGAGGTCTTTAAGATTTGAGGGAAGATCCTTCCAGAAATTGAGTCCAAGGATAGAAAGAGAGTGGCTGGATCAGTGCAGTCTGTTTTAAGTGCTTGTAAGAGAGGTCCAGAATACTAAGGTTATATGATGAATGCTATGTAAGTAAGCTAGAGGAAAGTGAATGGAAGGAGTTTTCTTTCAGGAGAAAGACAAGTTGGAAGCCAAGGGGTAGATTGGCTCATTGCTGAACCAGCGGCCATTTAGCTTTGGTTAGTGTAAAACAGTGATGCTCATATTTTCAGAAAATGGTAGTGTTTCTTGTTGGTGGAAGAGGAAAGAGGAGATTTTGTAGGCCCAAAAATTTAGGGAGTTTATTAAATCCAGGTGTCGAACAGGAGTGTCCATTAGACCCAGTAAACAAGAACAGGCCTCAATGGCAGGCAATGATCAGTTGTGAGATGGCAAAAAGACTGAAATAATAAATAAATTGCTCTACAGGATTGTGTTAGTCATCTCTGAATTTCTGCCGCTGTCTTCAGATACATGTTTTCTTTCACTTGCATTTGAAGCTTTCACTTGTATTCTAATTGCTTGCTTCCACAAAATATTAATGAACACTTCCCTCTTTCAAAGCTGTATTATAATCACGTGTTGAACATGTGTATACATAAGATGAATATTATCACCATATAGAGCATATGCATCATTTTTTATTTATTTATTTATTTATGTTACATTTGTTAACCGGGGGGTGTCTGACTGAGCCGAAAAGGCCCTTTTTCAGCAGAGGCCTGGGGAGAAAAGCTCCACAAAGAAAAATTACAGACATATTTAGTTATTTAGACATGATCAATATACACACAGATTACAAGAGACATGTTTTTACAGTGGTATGTGGCACATAAACAGAGTGTAGAGAACAAACAATAAAATATTAATTTTAAAAATAAAGGTAATTAATAGATTTGTGGTGTACAGCTGAAATTTGGAACATAGGTAGACTACATACATAGTACACAGGTGCAGTACATACATTGTAGATTAGCCATTGTTTGTGAGTAAGACTGAAAACTATTATCAAGTGCTCTAGATTTAGTATGTATATGTTATCTGCTTTCACTAGCCTGGGGAGCAATCATAGCACTGCCAACTTTGCTTGAGATGTTGTCTGATGAGGTCTTTAAAGGAGGCTTTGGATGATGTGTTTTGAATGCTAGTAGGGACAGAGTTCCATTTTTTAGCCACTGAACTACTATATAGTGCATCTCCAAAGCTATTGTAGCTGTTGGTGACTTCTAGTAGTAGTTTGCTTGATGATCTAAGAGGCCTTTTGGCTGAATGATGTTGTACTAGGTTTTTGAGGGCAGGACACTTATTGGGGAGGTAATAGAATGACAAGGGCAGAGCTGATTGTAGGTTAGGAGGTTGGGCAGTTCAAGCCAGTGGAGCTGTCTCAAAGCAGTACAGTGATGAGTTCTATATGAGCAATTTGCAGCAAAGTGGGCAATTCTGTTATAGCAGGCTTCCATTTTGTTTAGTTCAGTTTTGTTGAGCTTAGTCAGAATGGGAGATGCATAAAGTAGGGTGGATAGAAGTTGGGAGCGAGTAATGGCTGATTTTGTGTTGTTGGTAAGACATGGTTTGATACGGTAGAGTGACCCCAGTTTGGCATGTAGTTTTTTAATAGTTAAGTTGAGATGACTATCAAATTTTAGATGGGAGTCTATGGTTATTCCCAATAGCTCAGCCTGTGTCACTGGAGCAATGGGAGTAGCATTTGTGGAGTAGATAGTGAATTGACTGTTAGTGTTTTTGTTAGAACTGGTTATATCATAAGCTGAGTTTTCTTTGGATTGAGGATAAGTTGGGCTTTGGTAAGGTAGTTTTCAACATCAGGGAATGCTAGTTGAGTTGTTTGCAGGAGGGTGGGAATGTTTTGTGCAGCACAGATTAAGGTAGTGTCATCTGCATACTGAATTATAGATGCATGCTGTGTGGAGGTATGGAGGTCATTTGTGAAGACTGTGAATAGTAGTGGTCCTAAGATAGAACCCTGTGGGACTCCTATAGTTATGGGCAGCTGAGGAGAGAGAGAATGTTTCCATTTCTCAGCGTGGTACCTGTCGGTTAAGTAGCTTTGGAACCAGGTAAGTGTGGAATTTGATAGATGATGTTGTTTTAGTTTGTTTAGCAGGATTTGGTGTGAGACTGTGTCAAATGCTTTGGGCATATCCAAAAAAAGAGTTGACACTTGTAGGCCTTCATTTTTGAGACAGTTTACTATGTCTGTGAAGCAGAGGAGGGTTGTAGTGGTACTATGGGCAGGTCTGAAACCATGCTGAGTAGGTGACAGGATGTTGCTGTCTAGGAGATAGTTTAGCATCTGGGTATGGATACATTTTTCTAGGGTTTTGGCCAGGGGGGAGAGTAAAGCAATGGCTCTGTAGTTATTAAGTTCAGTGGAGGTCCCGCCTTTATGTATGGGTGTAACATAGGATATTTTCCAGAGTTTGGGCACATAGTTTTCAACAATTGATCTGTTTATGAGAGTGGAGACTGGGATAGCAATAGCATCTGCTGTGAGTTTCAAGAAATAGCTGGGGAGTAGGTTGGCTGCTGTTGAGGTTTTTAGTTTGGAGAGCATGCTTTGATTGAAGTGGTGGAAACTGTTTTGAGGGTAAAGCTTGTATTAGTGTTATTTGTGTTGGGGGGGATAGTGAGGAAGGAACTGTCCTGTGATACTAAGGATAGAATTGAGTTCACAAAGTGGGAGTTGAATTGTGTTTCAATGAGAACTTTAGTGTCAGGGGTGGTTGGTTTGGGGGTAGCCTTTTGGGTGGATTTTAGTAGCTGATTTACATTTTTCCAAAGGTTTTGCGGGTTGTGTTGGCATTTAGTTTGTAATGTTGTGTAGTAGGATTTTTTGTCTAGCCTAATGCATTTTTTTGCATGGTTGCGCAGTTCTTGTTACTTAGTTAGGCTTT
>NC_056725.1:1757422264-1757442264 GCF_019279795.1 Protopterus annectens
AACTTTGCTTGATATAGATGGATAGCCTGTTCCAGAGTATGGAAAGTCTCTGGGACAGGAATCTATCCCTCCAGCAAGTCCTGTTTATTGTGGTGACAAGGTTTAGGTCCCTAGAGTGTGTAGCTCAGAGGGACTGGGATTTCTTTAGGTGTAGCATGTCCAACAGCTCTGGGTTTGACATAGCTTTATATGTTCGGCAGAGATCACCTTGCTGTAGGCAATATGCTATGGAGTAAAGCTGGAGTTTTTTGAGGTGGTCAGTGTAGGGCATTTGTTTGAGGCCAGTAATCCTCTTTGTGAGGTACTTCTGTGGCCTTTCCATCTTCTGCAGATGCCTTTTGAGGTACATTCCAAAAGGGGCATTGTACTCTATAATGGGTCTAATGAGTGTCGAGTAGAGGGGAACAATGATCTCTTTTTTCCTGGATGAGAACCCTTTTATGGTGAGGTGTGCCATGTAGAAGGACTTCCTGACTACTGTGGCGATGTGACTTTCAAAGGAGAGACTACTGTCTACCTGGGTCCCAAGGTCTCTTATCACACATTTGGTGTTAAGTAGATTGCTGCCTATGTGGTAGTTCATGGGTACAGAGTTTTTACCAAAGGGGATGACACTGCACTTTTTGACATTGAGCTTGAGGCCATGGCTCTGACACCAGGCATCTGTCTCAGCGAGGCCCTTCTGTAGGATGTCCACATCATTTGGGGACTTGACTATGCCTCCTAGTTTGCAGTCATCTGCAAACTTCATTAGCCAGAGGCCTTCTGTGTTAGCCTGTACTTTAGAGAAGTAGATACCAAACAGGAGACGTCCCAGTATGGAACCCTGTGGTACTCCACTTGTCACTGCTTTGAGGTCAGATTTGGAGTCTGCAACTTTTACAGTGTGGGTTCTGTCAGTGAGCCAGTTGGCAACCCATCTTGTGGCATAGGGATTTATACCTAGTTTAGTGAGTTTAGCTATAATTCCAGAATGGGGGATGGTGTCAAAAGCCTTGGCGAGGTCAAGATAGGCTGTGTGAACCACCTTACCCTCATCTACGGCTTTGGTGACTGCCTCCTAAAAGTCGATCAGGTTCAGGGGGCATGATTTGCCTTTCACAAACCCAAACTGGATGGGATCCAGAGTTTGGAGGTTACCAATGTCTTTGTTTATGAGTTCCATGATGATACGTTCCATGGCCTTGCAGACCAGGCTTGTCAGGCTAATAGGTCGATAGTTCCCGGGATCAGGTACGGCTGCCCCTTAATGCATGTCAGAGTAGGCTGACATCCAGGCAGCCATTAGGGTTATCTTCTTGGCCTTACCCCTGTTGCAACAGTGACAGGCCTGACTTCCACGAAATGCCACAGTGACTAATGCATGTTCCCAGGGGCATAGTTTGATAAGCTCATATGCACTGGACTTTCAGCTACACGACTGCCCAGGGATAGGTGAACTGTTATTGTTTACTCAGTCACATGTTCCCCACATGACTCTTCCAGCTCTTAGATAATTAGTCAATCACAGGTTGCCTAGATTACAGTCAGGGTGTTATACGTCTGCTCCACAGAGTGAAAACATTCTGAGTATCCACTTCAAAGTTACTATATTCATGTCTTAGACTGAGAATGTACAAATGTATCGAGTAATGCTCACACATCTGTAAAAATTTATAGTAATACTTTACATAATCTGCATTTCCATTTGGCTGTCTTCTTATTTTCATTAACTTCATAGTATAATATGAATCTTACAAAGCGAAGAAATATTTTTTGCATCTGTTAAAAAGCCTTCATTCTGCATGATATGGAACATTTTGCTACACTTTGTTTGCTATAACAATCTTCATTGTAGCTTAAAAACCCACAATCTCCAACTTGTACTTCTTATTTGTAACATAATGCAAGCTTTAAGAATATAAAAGCTGATATACAAGTCTGAACAGACTAGGATTTTTTTTAGTTCATGAAGCATGTGATTTCTGTGGACAGAATTATAGAAAAGAGCTGCTTTTAATCTTCTTATTCACTTATTCAAGACATGGAAGAAAAGGAATAAAAAATCTCTATTCAAATATGTGACTTGCAATCATCTTTGTAATTCCTGTAATTTTAGCTCTTCAGAATGGAATGCCATTATTTTAATCAACATAAATCAATGGTGATGCTTCGGACTAGAAACAGCAGAAAGTCTGATAAGGCAGAGACTACTGATGGAATCTTCATAGCATTTGGTTTAATACCTGCACATAAATGAGCATTGTTCTCTTGGTTAGATATCTTGGAAAAGAACAGCATACTTTTAAAACAGAATGAGTTATCTTGGATGTTAAAAATATCTGAAGCAACTGTTTTTTTATACATGGACAAGCTTCCACTTCTACACATTGAAAGTTTTATCACAGATTGTTGATAATGTTCCTTACCAGAACAGTTTTGTATAAAATGCGCAGCTTTCAAAAACAATTGTACATCAATAATTTTCTCTGAAAAAAAATTAAAATTGGAGAAGCAAGTGAATCTCTCATCTGTCTAACTGTTCAAGGTCATAGTCAGTCCCTCATATTCTAATGTTTCCAGTTATTTAAATATAAATATATAGTGTATTCTATGATAATAGTGGACAGGTATGTAGGTGAGGGAAACAAACTGAATTTAATGTAAAATGTGTAAGTCACAAAATATTTTTTTATAGCCTGACAGCGACAAAATAGTTTATCCTTATTTCCAATTGTGAACAGAATTCTATGCATTTGGCTTAGTAAGAGGACTAGTAGGTGAAAATACACTTGCCCTGGGAATCAGTAAACTCTGTATAGGCTTCTCGCAAAGCTTGCATGGAGTTTACATGTGTGCGTGGTGATGTGCAGTGAGCAGCAGTGTTCATTACATAGTCATGCTGCACACCATATTTAAACATAAATAACACATTTTGTGGCTGGCCAGAAAACAATGTAAGCCAACACAAACAGCAATCCTGTTGGGAGCACAGTAGGTTAGCAGGTTTGCGTGGAATGCAACGATGATCACCAGGGCTTAACAGATAATAGTTCTTATAGCCCTCAATCATAGTGGAAGACATCTGGAAAAAGTCCAACATAATGGGGGGACAATGACCCAGAAATAGGAATAGGAACAGATTTTACATTTTTACTTGTTTAAACTTAGAAGTGTGGTAGAATAAGAAGGGTTTGTGTTAAAATACATTTTCTGAAGGATTTGAAGTCTGAAACTCAAATGTATGTAATCACTGAGTGACATCAGTCCTGAGATCAACCCAGTGATTTGGGAGAAAACCACAAATGTTATAGGGAATAGAGTAAAATATATAAGGCAAAAATCTGGGCATTCTTCAGCAATCTGGACAGTTGAGAGGTATGATAATTATGTATATGGCCCAAACAGAGTACAGGACAGTGTATACCGTGCAGAGTATTGTGAAATCCCATTCCTGGCATTCTGTACCAAAGTTGTGTAAATGATCTGTAAAGGTACATTGACTGCCACATAAAATAAACACACAGGGGAAGTGTGTGTATTGAATAGGGACACACAGATAATTGTAGGAATGAACACAGGGAAAGAGGACAGATGAAACAGCTTAATGTACAGCAGATGAGGGCATGTCAATGGAAGACAGTTGTAGCAGCAATCACATACAATATGTACAGTAGGGACTGCACAGTGGAAATGTGTATTATGTGAGTGTCACACAAGGTGACTTAACAATGGGGAAGATGTCCATGTGAGATAAGCATCCTTACATGAACAATGCAGAGGACATCTGTCAGGGATGTTATATGCATTTGGGGTAGGGTGCATATTGTGAAGCTGTGCATACTGATTTGCCTGAATATGAGTGTAATCTCAGCAGAGGTCTCCAGCATGTGGAACAAAGCTAAAGGCTCATGGACAACATTAAAAGAACCAAACACAATCATGGGCAATATCAGAATAATACCACCAGTAATCCCATGTCTCTGACATAACATATGTGACTGTGAGTGATCAGAGATGATTCTGCACAAACACACTTGTACAACTATTATGACATGTTCACACTCTATGAGGGTAATCAAGAACACTGTCCTGACAATGTAACATCTACTGGAGATGTTAGGAGGGACACTGCTTTACCTGCATGCAACACTATGATTAATACAGTCTAGCTGACTGCTGTGCATGTCACAAATGTTACCTATGCATTAATGTTGTCAAACAGCTATGTATATACTGTGTGCATCACTGAAACAGGTATCACATATGTATCTGGTGTAACAACTTGATGGGGCTTTCCCACCATCAGACAGTGATGTTTATGCTACAAAAACAATACCTAGGTATGACCAATAAGATGTGTGACAGCTCACTGTGCAAAGGTGGTACATTTCAGTTACATATCACTAGAAGATGGGTAGGGAGGTACATGAAGAAGGGTGCATTGTACTCAGTTATTGGTGTGATAAAGACTGTGAACTATGGAGGTATTATGGCCTGTGATGTAGCAGTCCTTCACATACTCAGTAGTTGTGTTGCATACAAGGAAGTAGTCAGCACTGTGACTACATGCTGGTGGACATTCCACTCACTATCTACCACAGGACAATACCTATTGATCTGATTATAGGGTGTGATGTCTATATTATACTTGAATTGTGTGCTTGTTTTCCTGATGTAAGAAATCCCCCCATGTTTTTGTGTCTTTGCAGGTGCAGTCATGGCTGTAGCACATGGTGTGGCAGCAATCTTTGGTGTGTGTTGATACTGTCTGTATTATAGTAATGTCATAGTTGGAGTCAATGATTACCTACAATCTGTAGTCCTTCAGACAGCTGTTTAGATACAGTATGTGTATATTTTTGTGATGTCTGTGACTTAAATAATGGACAGGAAATGACCTAGCAGACACCCCTGATGCACGGGCCTGATTACTGGACCTGCGATATAGTTCACTACACACATTTCAACATATTTAGATGCTACATATATGATACAGTGCTCTCCCCACTTGGTGATATAGATGTTTATGGCCACATCTGACAGTGCTGACTGAATACCACAGTGTGGATTTTTGTCAAATACCTTAGGCTTGTCAAGTTCAAAAGGATGACAGTGTTGTCATCATGCTTGCCCTCAATGACCTCTTTGAGGACATCTAGCAGTTGTAACAGATATGATGTAGCATTAACAACTGACACAGCTCTGTTGCACACAGCCAGGTTATTACTAGTGTCTATTTAGAAAAGGTCCATGGTGACATGTTCATCTACCTCACAGATGAGGAGAGTCAGCATGTGTCTGTACATGCATGCATCAGGTGTCTCCCCCCAAATCAGATGCATGCTGATATACACCCTTCTACAGGAGCACAGTCTGTGTGGAGGGTGTGTTGAAGTGTGTATTCAGCCATGTCAGGAAGGTGTATGTGCTGAGTCACACAATAGGCGAGTTGTGATGCTGTCACACCCTATTGATTCTGTGTGATAGGCCTGGATGAAGGTAAGACAGTGCATACTGGCTATTCTGATCTGGCCTAGGGTTTGGACAAAATCCTCCACACAGATATCATTGAGAAACTCTCACAGCTGGGGATTAACCTTCATGTCACTAGATGGATAACCAATTGGCTCACTGACTGAATGCATACTATTAAAGTTGGTGAATAAACCTGTACAAGTAGAGCTGTCACCACTTGAGTACCCCAGACATCTGTGCTTGGCCCTTTACTGTTTGGAATCTATTTCTTGACAGTTCAGGCTAAAGTATACAGCCTTTAGCTTACCACATTTTCTGATTTTTGCATACTGGCTCCAATCATTGAGTCCACTTATGATGATAACATACTGCAGGAGGGGCTAACACAAACAAATGAGTGGTGACAAAGCCACACGGTCTACAAACGAATGCAAAAATGTGTCTTTATTTTGTCCTTCTGTGAAGTGGAATTCCCTGCTAATTACAGCATTGATAACAGTTCAACTATGCTGAAACACAGTGATGCAAGCACTGGGAATACACATAGATAGCAATCTAATCTTCGACTTCCAAGTGTCCACACTGGTATTGAAAAGCTATAGTGTGCACAACATAAGACACAGCATTGTATTTGGATCTGAGAATTATATTACAGCACTGCACTTGAACCTCATCAGAACACTAATAGAGTATAATGTTCTTTTTTGCATGTACCTCACCAGACACATGCAGCAGTTGTAGAGACCACAGGGGTTTCTCACTAAGAAAACACTGGACCTACAAACCATGCCATGAAGTATGTGGATAGACTGAAAGCCGTGTCACTGTAATCTGTGTCATATAGGATGATTTGACTTCTGTCTGGCCTTCAGGCCAGTCTCTGACCCTGCCCTAGTGGGAATAGTGCACATCCACAAATCAGATATAGTTGATTACATCAGCAGTGTCTGGTGAGAAGAATATGGTAATAACAGTGTCTCACATGCTGGTGTAAAAGGCTCACTGAAGTTAGAATTGGGGAATCCACCTCTAAAAAGAGGCCAGTCACAAGTGAAGTCCCTCAAGGATCAGTCCTTGGACCACTCCTTTCGGCATTTACTTCTCAGAAGTCAAAGCCAATGTCAGTGGTCTCTGGCTGTCAAAATATGTAGAGGATTGCAAATTAGGAGCTGTCATTGAATCTCACACTGACACAAATGTTTTCCTGGAGGGGCTGACACAGACAAACAACTGGTGTCAATCATGGAGTAAAACTAAATGCCAAGAAATGCATAATAGCATCCTTTGGGAAGTCATCCATCACTGGTAACTATCATATTGACAACACACCCCTTAGATTTGACCCAGTAGTCAGGGACTTAGGGACACACATAGTAATTGAGCCTTTGATCATCATGTGTCTACAGTGGTGAGGAAATCATTCTATGTTGCACAACTTATAAACAAAGGTATGGCATCTAAGTCCAAGGAAGTCATTGTTCCACTGTATTTGGCATTCATCAGACCTATCACTGAGTGCAATCCCCCCTTTGGTATGTACCTAACAAGGCATATCCAACAACTGGAGCATCCACAGAGGTTCCTCACTAAAAGAATACAGGGCATAAGTAATATGTCCTATGCAGACCGTCTCAGGGCCCTATCCCTTTATTCTGTCTCCTACAGGCTTTTGAGGGGAGATCTATGCTTGGCATACAGGGCATTGTCAGAACCCACTCTAATGGGCCTCCTGCATATCCACAAAACAAACAGTACCAGAATTACCTGTTCTAAAGACTTAAACCTTGCCTTTGATATAAATAGGACCTGCTAGAGAGATAGGTATATATCCCAGAGACTACCCCCTCTATGGAACAGGCTCACCATCCATGTGAAGCAGAGTTCCTCCCTAATCCAATTCAAGTGCATCTTAGATAATTGTATGGGAAACCAGAAACTCATCCCTGGTTTGGCACCTATGTCTCTGATGCAAACAGGTAACCTGTAAATGGTTCATCTCCCAGGGCCATGTTTACACTTATCAAGGGTATCAGAACTCTTCAGAGATTTGGGATGCATGGCTACGCTTAAAAAAAATCCTTGTGGTTGTTAGCCTAGTAAACACCTATGAACTGTAATATCAAGAAAGAGCACACACCCCAGTTGACTGCAGTAAGAATATAATTCATGCCTATGTATGTACACAGACTACAGAGCTCTGTATTTAAGTCAAGACCCTATCTCAATTCTGACTTGGAGTGTCTCAGACAACACTTTGTAGCTGATAATATCAGCAGTGTCTGGGAGGAGAAGATGGTAATAACAGTGTCCCACATAATGGTGTAAAAGACTCTGTAATGTCAAGCAAGAGCACACACACACACACACACACACACACACACACACACACACACACACACACACACACACACACACACACACACACACACACACACACACACACATACACGCACACACACAATCACATATGCTGACTGTACTGTAAAGAATATGCTGAATGTACTATAAAGAATAATGCCATTGCATTATTACTATTTATTTAAAAGTATTACACCTGTATTTGAACCCAGTATCATCTGGGTTCAAAAATAAATGTCTCAATGCATTTACATCTGAGGCCACAGAGTCAACTAAGCAGCAGCTGTGTTTCATGCACTAAATACTAACGCTTAACCTTTTAGCATTTTGTGCTGAAATGTGCTGAAATGTCATTAAGAAAAATCTGTTATATATATATATATATATATATATATATATATATATATATATATATATATATATATATATATATATGCAAATGGTACACTTTTATCTGTATGCATTATTTATTTTTTTCAAAAAAAATAAATAAATAAAAAAGTGCATGCATTATTTAGATGTGTATACATGACTGGCAATATCTTAAAATGGAATGTTCTGTGTTAAATCTGTAGACATGTTTCAGGGACATTTCATTTGATAGGACTTTTAGCATTTCACTGATGGTTTGTTAACAACATGTGTCATCTGTTCTTTTGTAGGTGGGGGAGCAAAGCTGTATTTCTGTTATGTCACAAGCAATAATATGTTGATACTGTTTTTTTTTTTTTGTTTTGTTTTGTTTTTTTTTTTTGCATCCAGCCTGTTGTTCATATTTCAAATCCCTTGACTATTTTATGTTTCTCCAGTGGGTAATACTGAAATGATATATTTTCTGATTTATCTGGGAACAGTTATTTTGTAGTTATGTGATACCTATGTGTATTATCGCTTATGTCGGCATTTAGGATATCTAGGACTATGGTACCCAGTCATCTCAATCCCTGAAAACCACCCTTCAGTGACCCTGAGAATCAAGCCATTGTGGAAGCTTTTAGGTGACATGGTGCCTTTCTGCTTGAGAGGAGACATGGAGATTTGTCAAGCAGAATACAAATTTGGCAGCAGATAGTTGCAGATGTGAATGCAGTAGGTTGTCACAGCAGTACATATGATCAGGTATGCTATAGGGCCACTGACATGATCTCATCTGCATGGAGGAGAGGAGCTGTGGTGACCCGTGATTGAATGAAGAATTCCTGTCCACTGTCAGGGATCCAGACAGCTCCCAGGAAAATGCAGAACAGCATGTCCTTGAATTTGGTGATACTATTTCAGGAACAGCAAGTATATCCCAGAAGGAACTTCCAGGTAGGCTTTTGTTAAATACTGTTGTATAGTAAAATAATTTACATCAATACATTAGGTCTTTTTAACAAGAAGTTGGTTTGGAGGAGGTTGAAGATTGGTACAGTTAGCAACACATTCTGATTGATTACACATGGGCTTAGGTTGAATTTGTCATTCAAGTCCTTGTTGAAAGTATAGCAAATGGACATATAAAGGGCAAAAAGTTTTACACCCTAGGTTACTGTTAATTGTGATGATGGTGTCCTTACCTTTTGCTTAACTTCTTCTGGGACCTTTTGGCATAGGGTGCATACCATCATCTGCATATGGTAAGCCAAAGATTTTTAAGTCTGTACTGATGAGCAGTTCAAAGAAATATTTTAGTGTGTTATGTTGCTGTCATGGCTGTTGTCTGCATTGCTGTAATTTCTGTAATAATTGCACTGCTGATATTTTGTTAGCATATATTGGACAATAGTAATGTAGGTATTATTTTTTTCCTGTATTTGTTGCTTATTATCACAGGTAATCCAGACAGTGGAAGTATGGGACTTCTACCACCTGATGTCAGAGTATCAGCAGACTCTGACAATGATGGTGGCCAAATTCAGGTGTAGTCTGGGGTGCAGAGGTTGAATATGACACTGAGATTGACATACAGCCATCCCATGAAATTCCAACAGACATATCCAGTAGGGCTACACCCACCCATTCAAGTGAGCCCTCAGATATTAGACAGGTGGAGGGTGAGGCAATCAATCAGGGAAGTGTGGTTACTGTGGCTTCAGTGCCTGTTGATTCTGACCATAGCCAAAGTGTGGGTGAGGTCCCACATAGGAGGGTTGTTAGGGTTGCTCAGAGGAGGTCTGCTGCTCATTCTCCACTTGATCCAGGTGTCTCTTCCCATGCCACTCAATGTATATTTAGGGACATCTCGGAGGCACAGGCATGTTCCCATAGGTCCTCCAGAGAAATGCTTAGGTATATAGATGTGGCACAGACTGATGTGTCACTGCCTCCACTGTGTTGCTGATTCAATGGATCGGATGAATGACACTTTGGAACAAGGGGTGTTTGTGATGGAATGTCTGGTGAGAGGGGAATGGCATCCTCATGGGTGTAGGTCAGTCACTTCATCGTTAGCCAGTGTGGCCATGCCTGATCATGCTTCCCATTGTGGCAGTACTTCCACTGATCCATCAGTGGTTGAACTGTCCACACCCAAACATGGCAGACCATTGGGTTATGGTCCTGGGCGTCCTCATAAGGGGAGGTCATCCAGCAGACATCAGTCACATTCAGGTAGTGGCAGTGTATCTGACTGTAGATGTGGACATGCCAGTGCAATTTCTGGCAGAGCCAGTTCTCATGGTCGGGTACAACAACAATGAACTGCCACCTCTACAATGCACACCTCACACTTGTCCAACACACCAAGATGTAGAGCTAGCATACAGCTTGGCCATGTTCATGCAGACACTTATACACCAATTTCACCTGGAGGACCCATACAGACACACACACAACAGTTACATGGTTCATCCATGAAGTTTAAAACTCGTTTTGTCTCCCTGGCCATTTGTTACTTTGTCCAAATGTCTACCTACTTCTCTTTCTTACTCACACATGCTCTCTGACCTTTTTTGTCAGCCTAGGCTTCCTGCCCCCCCCCCCCTAACAACACCCTGTACAAGTGATGACAACTGTGATATATCCCTGTTTTCTATCTTTTGGATTCAGGGATACATAAGCTTTGTGTGTGATGCTTAGGGTGCATAGCTGACTTAGTACTTAGTATATCTGCATTTGTGATGTTGAATTGGTAATTGTACCTTTGACTTATATTGGTCTTAGAAAGTTAGACAGCTGATAGCATCAAACTTTTTTCCATCATTATTGTTAATGATCTTGTGAGGGTTGTGAAGTCTGGAACTGAAATGAGTATCATTACTTTCTAACTTCTCTCTTTAATGATTTTCCACTACAAATGTATGGTGCTAGACTGAGGACATGCGGTAACCATCACTACTTTTGTGAGATAGGTCTATGTGAATCTTTGATGCCTGAGGCCTTCTACTCAATAATGGACACATATAAGTCAAATAAGTCTCTGCTGTCACATGTTAAGGTCATTTCTGTACAAATCACACTCCTTTTAGTTGCTTACACTACCATGTAACAACATGCAAGGATATGGCAGTCATTTATATTATTACACAATACACTTCAGGTTCAACACTTTCCTTGTAAATCTAGCAGCTGCAACAGTTTTAGTTCAGGGCTGACTCTGATTTAAGCAGTACACAGCCATTAAATGAGTAGTTAAAGGCTGTAAGCTGTGTCTGGCATCAATGTTACTATATGTATGTGTGTAGGAGGAAGGTTTCAGGCCTATAGGTGGTGAGTGAGTGTGCCATGCATTGTCTTTTAGCCAATGTGAGGGCATATTGAGCACATCTACATCTGCCTACCCCCACAGCAGGTCCTGGTTCCCCTTCTGTCTCCTCACCTGCATGTGGCTGTGGTGACCTTGTCATTGGTGGTGGGATGTATGGCCCTTTCCCGTGTTGATCTTGCTGAAGCTGTTTTTACAGAATGATGTTGTGTGGCATGGCACATACTGTGAATATTTCAGTAAATGTATGTGGATTGTACTGCAGGGCTCCCCCAGATGTGTCTAGGCTCTGGAACTGGAACTTCAGCAGCCCAAACACACCTGGTTTGAACATATGCCTCATTATGGCATTCTTCAGTGGGTATGTGTGCATTTCTGATGGGTGTCATCAGCCAAGGTTCCAGTGCATAACCTGCATCCCCCAGAAAATGATCCTGTGGGATATCCCCCCTAGTGAACATCTGATACAGTTAGGAGATATGCCAGATATGTGAGTTGTTTTAACTGCCTGGGTTGCCAATGCAAACTTTCAAGATGATTCCATTGGCATTGCACACAGCTTGGCAGTTAATAAAGTGGAAGCCCTTTCTATTTATGTAGAACCTTCCCTGTTCCCAGATGGTGCCTTAATTTCTACATGTGTGCAATCTATGGCACCCAATACTTCAGGGTAGTATGCTACAGGGTAGAACTCCTGCATATTTCTGGCCCTATCCTCAGGAGTACAGGGAAAATATATGCAATCACTAGCATATTGGAGCATAGCACTCAGGAACTGATGGAGGATCCTGGATGCTGATGCCTGTGACACCTCCAGCATGTCTCCTGTTGGTCTCTGAAAGGTACCTGTAGATAAAATTCTAAGTGCTACACACACCTTTATCTCCACTGTGATGGGTTCTCCTCGGTGTGTCCTGACTCTGAGTTGAGGATGGCAGAGGTTGCAGAGTTCCTGTAGTGTGTCTCTATCCACCCTGTAGCGCTCTAAAATGTCCACATCATGTGGAATGTGATAAGTTAACCCGGTCTGAAATCTCTTCTCCTTTTTGGCCGTGGTCTGTTAGCAGCAGCAGCAGCATAACCTTCAGCCTGTTGCACACACACATTAATTAAAGCAACAGCAGCCCGTAACATTGTTTCTGTGTAGACTCCTTTCCATGGCTGTATTCCAATAGGTTTTGGAATTCTCAGGGAAAACTAGAACTGAGTCTACATGATTGCTTTATAGCTTGTTGAATAGCTCATCCATCTTGGATTGGTTGATTTACATACATTTCACCTCCTTTTGCTGTAATTTGCATCCCATGGTGTCTACCTTGTTTGCATGGCTCTGTGTGGCTCTACGCACCATGTAAAGCCACTTATTGAATCCAAAATAGTGCGCTACTCTCTGCACTTTATGCCATGACACACACAGCTTAAACGGATCATGTAGTCTTTATTGAATCTGGCCATTGAATAAAATTAAATTCTCTTAATTTTGTGTTAGACAAAAATAAATGTGTTAAGGAAAAGGAAGTGCTCAAAAATTCTATCATTCTGTCCAGGTATATTCTTTTACTCACCAGTAGACAGGAACTCTACTGCTATTATCATCGTAACAGTCATGGGCAAGGTTAACAGATTGCACTTCATACAAAATAATGTTATATGTAAAACTGACAGCCAGTCAAGTCTAGTTTATACTAGTGCTCTAGTAGGTAAAATTACTTCCTCCTCCATGAAAATTATAAGAGGAAATATATTAGGCCAGATTCCATAAAGTTTGCAGAATCCAGTGCATTACGTTGATATCAGCTCTAAAGTTGCAGATAATAATGTAATACAAAAATGTAACACAGTGAACTCCAAATATCTTGGTGCACAAAAATAATAAAGGCACACTGAACATTACTCACAAGTAATCTGTAAATTATGAAAAAATTCTGTGAAAGCATGATGTACATAAACAAAATTATGGGAAGAATCTCACAATTCAAGCATCCTGACAGTTTTAAATATATATCTCTAACAGAATCTCTCCAGTAAGCTTAAGGACAACTATGGAATACTACTTTAACTCTGCTAGCATAAAAACACACTAACAGATTCTGACAGAATCAATAAATTTGTAATAAAAAATTAATAAAGGCAAAGGGCAATCACAGCCATATCACTACATCTAACATATTAGCTAATAATAGGTGTGGGACTTGCCTGGGGAACCCAGGTAATGCACTCACCCAAGAAAAGTGGAAGATAGAAAAGAAGATATGGGATGTGGCTGAAGAAGAGGGACATGAAAGAGGGATCATGGAATAGGAAAATCAGAAAGTCAGAGGGGTGTGGGCAGTTTTTTTTTTTTTTTTGGTGGTAATAGGCTTTATTTTTTTTTTTTTTATTTTTGAGAATGGAATTAAAGGTAAAGATAGGGAAAGAGGAGGGGAAGGCAATTGCAGTAGATATACCCATAGAACAGGTATCATAACACCTGACAGACAAAGGTTGGACAGGTAAGTTACACAGACAGCACACTGTACAACACAGGCAATGGAAAGCTATCAAACAAGATTGGGATGCATACAAGCCATGGTGAAATGCAGAAAAATATCTCTGCCTATCAAGTTACGACATGTTGCAAACTGTGTGGCAGTTAAATCTGGATGTGTATGACCAATGGTACATGTCTGTTGGAGGTTAATAAATAAGGATCACAGTACACATTGGATAAAGAAACACATATATCCAAGTAGTCTGTCAGCAGTACAAGTGTGAGCCAAGCAACATCATGATGAGCATATGCAGATCTAAGAATGCTAAATAAATCCAGCATAGGACAGAAACGAACCCCTGACCATGCATATGAAATACAAACAGCCAAACACAGTGCCTGACAGCAGTACTGCAGCAAAGCAGCAAAATGTATGCTAAATTCATACGTAGGTGTACACAACCCAAACAGACATATCATGGAATGCATATATGTCACACAGAAATATGCCATGACAAATGCAACACACAGGTGTAGGCAAATATGAATGACTGTCAGTGGCCTAAATGGAATGTGCTTGAAGGCAATGTCAATACACATGCACACACACTAATAACCTGTAAGAATATTTGCTAAAAACAGCTTAAAATATATATTAGGTTGTACACATGGATTGTAACAATGTACACTTGTTAACACACAAGTTTAATAAGAACAAGAATGTACTGCAAGCAGTAGCCAGCGACTTGTGTGCAGATGTCTTGTATCCATAAAATGACAATACATTTGTCACATGTTCACCATGTCAGCAATGAAATACATAGCAATGGTCAATAATTGCAAGAAAGGCAAACATATCTGCAAAATATAATATGGAAATATGAAGGTGGAAGGGGTAGACAACATGGACCCACAACAGGGAAAGCAAGACAACAAGGTAGGTTCACCTATTGCAAAAGCATGTGTACAATGCACAGGATGCTGTTGAAGCCAACCCAAAACGGATTCAAGTAAATGTCAAATTTATGTCATATGGGCAAGCTGATTGCTGATGTCCACATAAATTGGCATTTATAAATCACACATACACAGTAACGTGCAATCATGTAACATCAACAGGTATGCACAAGCAAGCTAAGAATTTCAATCACATGCACATATCCTGTCATGCAAATGTTGAATAAACAACCACAAGTGTATTTTACATGCTCAGCTCATTACTGAACAGAGGACACTCCTGTGAGCATCATTACAGCACATCAATGATAAGTCACTGAATGCTCACATATGGTACAATTGTGTGTCAGTATGAATCTGACTATGTGCAGAGACATGTATAATCATCAATTACTGTGTACAGCTATTGGAGTAATGTATGAACCTATGTGAATAAGTAATGGACATGGACATTTAACATATGGCAAACATGGGGTTATGGATTGTTACAGAATACATTATCTTTACTACAGCGTATACAATAATGCCACATTAACATGCAATGCAGTCAGAAAAGGAGGACTGCCCATAGGTATGATATACCTGTATAAGACCCCACATGGCATCAGCATTGCCATCATATGGCGCACATCACTACACCATGCCAGTAGGACAGCATGACAACTGCCATCCTAATAAAATGGGAAATGACATGTCCTTCTGTTCCACATACAGGATATAGTAATTGACAAATATGAACCATACCACAGTGGCAGTGCTGGACTATGGACAACATCTGTTGTCTGTCAGTTTCTCTTAGTAAAACACATATTTACAAGCTAATTGCTGCAGCACTAGCTGCAGGTTAACTGCCAGATGAAAGTGTAATGTCTTAATGTGTGTCATGCACACACTGAAGCATAATTAAATGTCACACAACAATAACACATAAGCATGGCAGCTACTTGGTATGCATGCTCAACAGAGCATATACAGTCCAATCAATTTTATGTCAATCAGCAAGTTGGCAGCATAACATAATTGGAGCAGGCAAACAATACTTAGAGACTGGAGGGTCCAGGCTGATGGGACTGAGCCTCATAAATGTCCACATGGGCTATTGCCCTGAATGAGTTGTACACAGCCCATGCCATATCCTGGAAGAATGTCCCCATACCTTGGAGTTTGTATATATAATTCTTGGGGGTGCTGGGGTTTTTCCTCAAATGGAGGGTGCAGGGTGGCTTGCCCCACTGCAAAAAAAAAAAATATATATATATTTTAATGTTCGCTGGGGGTTGTTTTGGCAAACTGCTATTGAGTTTTATCATTCACTGAAACTGCCTTTGATGAATCAATATGAATCCAAAAAAAGGAGTCCTCCCTCTCTTCCCACAGAATAGCCATGTTCCCCTACACCCCCCTAATAATTTATATATACCAACTCTATGGTGGCACTACACAGGGAAACATAAAAAAAAAGACCTCTGCAGTATACCCCCACCATGGCTCACTCCATGCAAGTCAGTGCAGTTTCAAAGTAAAAAAAAATGAAACAAAAGTGGCCAGATGAAAGTGACCTTGTCAGCATGTAGGCATGCCTGTAATAAACAGGTATTCCATGTTGTACCATATTAAAGTGACATACCACAAACATGTAAATGCAGACAAACGTAACAAACAGGGCATAGTGTCACACATTGATGTGTCACATGTGAAGTTCTGATTACATTGGTTCTTGACTTAATGACTAATGTATTTTTTATGAACTTCAGTGTATGAGGAAACAAAAAAATGTATGTTAGTCTGTATGCAAAATGAAGTGTCAATTTTTCTGTACTACATTGAATGAAAATATCTGTGTAAAGTTTGAAAACATGCTGATGTGAAGCTCTTCTGTTTAATATATTTAAAGTCTGGAAGTCAGTAAACAGATATGAGGAAAAATGAAAAAGGGAGTATCGGCCCTGAAGACAGAATATTTATATCACATATTGCATATAATACGTAGAGAAACATTGACGCTACAAAGATAACAGCATGCATTTTAAATTAGTGACACAAAGACACAGTGATTTATGTGTGAGCAATGAGTATTGTTAATAGACATTCTAGATTCTATCATGTACTGAAATAACACGGCCATTTTGGATATAAGTTGTAATCATATATT
Organism: Protopterus annectens; assembly: GCF_019279795.1. Lineage (NCBI taxonomy): Eukaryota > Metazoa > Chordata > Ceratodontiformes > Protopteridae > Protopterus > Protopterus annectens. The sequence goes on from NC_056725.1 coordinate 1,757,439,344, forward strand.
TATATTTAAATTACGAGCTGCATCCCAATGCATTCACCCATTATGTTTGGTTATTGCATTTACTCTTATGATAGTAGTCTGCATTAGAAATAAGGAATTACTTTTGTACATGGGTGCTCATTCATTCTAGAACTATAAGTAATGCTCCCTTAGTAACATTTTACTGGATGTTCTTCATCATATACATAGTATAATTTTATACTGGTCTGTAGTGGGTTGTGGGCTTGACATAGTTTTAACCAGCTAGTACAGGATTCTGCAGCATATTGCAACTTTAGTTCCATTTCTTCTGCCGCGTACATGATCAGCAGTAAGCTGGTTGCATATTTCTGTATACACTTGGTGTGTTTTGTAGTCAAGGCAAGTCATTCTTAGCTGATTTTGTTTTAGTATAATTTCCAGTCACTATCATTTACTTATGACATGGCAGGTCCGCTGGTATGGGTTTCCATATCTTTGTGTTTGCAAACTTCTTCTTTTTGCTTTAAAGGAATGAGTTCTGATCAAAAGGAACATATTTTAAAGAAAGATGTTTGAATTGGTTTGTCCTGTTTTGTGCTTGCTGTTATAGAGACAATAAAGGCAGACAGAAGTCAGTTTTCTATTGCTCATTAATGATGATTGACCATCTGTGACACTTTTTGAGTTTGCTTGTGATGGTTTCAGGAAGACATCTTCTGAATGCTGTGTACCCTCATACCATCATACTTTTTAGCTATAAACCTTTTTCCATAAATATTGCCCATATTATAATTTCTGAACTTTTTAAACTTATTGGTCTATATGATAGCCACCAAATTCTACCAACAAAGAAATCAGACAAGACTTTTTTTCTGGATATCTTTTCTGGCCCTCTATTGAAATGTCAACATTTGAAATGTTGAGTGCCAACAAGATGAAAAAAAGACCAAAAACCTGGGGAAGAGCAAATCTCGAAAATCACTCTTCTCCATTAAACTTATTTTTGGTGCTTTTGGAGGGGAGGGAAGCGTAACTTACACACACACCTATGTGGGAGGCAAGCCCCCTACACCCTCTGAACTTATATATGCCAACTATGAGATCACTATACTTCAGAAAAAGGAAATATTCCAAGAAATTATATCTCTGACTTAACATTTTTCTGGCCATTCAGTCTCCATATTTCAGGAAATGGTTTAGCAGGTTCTTCCATTTCAAATGCTTACCTATTTTCCCATATTTGCTAGCAAAGGTTCTGAAGCTACTTATGGTTGCATAATGAACTGAACTTTATTCAGAAACAGCATACCTGCCTTTTCATTACTACATTTACCCAGTGGACATTGATTACCTATATAACTCCTTGTGAACCTTAGTTTTGAGTTTACATTTTAAAAATGGCATTGACTAAATGTAGATTTACTCACTACTTGTGACTTATGATATACTTCTCTACAGTGAAAGTGTTTCTAAAACAATTCTCTTTTTAAATGTGTTTGCTTAATTAACCTAATAATTATTAGAAATATAGTTTTGAAATGCTCAGGGTAACTTGTAAATGGCTGCCTCCCAGAATCAAGTGCTGTAATACCATTTGCAATGACATAATTTGGGTATGTGTGAAAATAAATGTTACTGACAGTTACATGTTAATTGACATTGCAGAGTTTTCTTCTCTTGGTTAGCATAGTACCATTAGTGGCATATTTTAGTGAAAGCTGTGACCAAGGTACTCTACTGGGATAAAGTTAAGGCAAAATCTGCAGGGTTATTAACTACAGTGCCTAGCCATTTTCAGATACGGTAGCAAACATGCTATGGTGTATGTATGGTTAAGAACTAAAATGAGTCCGACTGAGAGTGCTGCAACATTCATGGGATTGCAGTGTTAAGTAAAGCATGCTGCTCCATTATTTTCAGATAGAGTGCACAAGGCACAAACCCGCCCTCTCCCACTATTGACCACTAATATGATCTTGCTCTTTTAGGTGTAAGTATATTTGGCTGTAAGTATAATAAATTAACTGCTACACGTATATAATAGCAACTAATTGTTTTTCACTGTAGTGCATACAACCTACTTCAGAGAGCAGTAGCAGTACAGCCAGAGAATTATCGGGTAATTACAAACCAGAAGTATGTTGACCTTGTACATTGTGCAGAGTATATTAAAAAAGGTCCTTGGTTGTATGTATATTAAAAAAAGTCTTAAAAAATATGTACATTAGGATTATACGTAAAGTCATCTTTGTGCTAATAACATGTTATTCAGCAACATATATTTATCCTGGTTGAGGCACTGAAAACGCTTTATGAAGGCTATTTGTATTACTACTTTAATTGCTGAAAGATAAGAAAATAGCATTTACCTTTGAAACCGTGACCGTTTTACTCATATGCTTGACACTGTCAGCATTAACAACCCTTTGCTGAAATCAGAATGCATTGCTCCTAACTCCATACTTAGTTCTAATTATCAAAAGTCAGAGTCCAGGACTGAGAAATCACGTGGAATATGATTATGACTCATGACTTGAACAGCACAAATACAAAGTATGTGTTACCAGCTACCACAGCTTTACTGTGACTTTTTTGGAAAAAAATGTATCATGAGATAAGCAACTTCATGTAGCCAAGGATTAGAATATTTAAAAATATATGTCCCAATATGCTATATCACCATTTCAAGTTATAAAATATGCTTGTTTTATGTAAATTATGTGAGGCAGCATATATTGCTTTCAATTCCTATTTTTTAAATTGTTCTCACCTTTGCATTAAAATTTCATGAGCTTTATTAATAAGCAGTACTTTTTGGTTGACATGACTAAATACAACTTGCATTCCTTAGAATCATTATCAACTATTGAAATGGCTATATACCTGGTTGACTCCTTTGACTGTCTTCCAGCTCTAAAATACTTACTAGGACTGTTCTCTCACTGGATATGTGAGCTTCT